>NC_133654.1:8894812-9194812 GCF_009905375.1 Apium graveolens | reverse complement strand
AATTTTCCAACCTATTTTACATATTATTCTTGCAGTCAACATAAATTAGAATGTCCTACAACTTCTAATTCTTTAAGGCATTACAACACACAGGAATGTGCTACAAAATACTTATTAATACATAAACTACTCGTTCAACAGATGACATATAAGATCATCCGTCGAAAGCTACAAACACACTTAATCAAATTTACTAAGGATTTTTTACAACTTATCAAGCCTGTAACATGTTCCTAACACTGTGTTTAAATTGTGGGACGTACAATACTTTATGCAAAACCAGGCCATTCGAGAGTTTGACATCACCAGTGTGAGTTATCTTTGCCGTGTCACCAGTTGGTAACTTGATAATAAGTTCAGTTTTAGCAGGTTGAACATTCATCAAATTATCAAGACTTGATGTCATATGGTCACTTTCTCCGGAGTCTATAATCCAGGTGTCCTTATCTACATTCAACCTATTAATTGACACCATTCCTGAAAAATAATTTTCCAGTTCATCCTCAGTTTCATAACCTTTAACTTGGGACTTACCCTCACTTAGCAGTAACTTCAGTAATTGTTGTAGTTGTTGTGCTTTAGAAACAACTTCACTTTCATCAGCTTGTGAATTAACTTGGGCATTGTTGGCCATTTCGTGATGATCAACTCTATGATTTGACTAAACATGGTTGATAGCTCAAATTCACTGTGGTGTAGGACATCAGTTTGGGTTTCTTCTTGCTGGATAGCAGCAAATGCCATTTCCACACTAGGTAAGGGAATCCGCATTAAAAGTTGACTACGAACAGCAGAGTAACACTCATCTAAACCATTTAAAATTGAAACAGTTTTGACTCAGCCTTTTGGGTTTCAATAGCGGTTAAAAGAGATGTCACATCAATGGCTATAGTGGTCACAATCGACAAGGTATTCATAGAGTCAAGCTCTTCCCATAAGCTACTGAGGGTAGTAAAATAATCATTAATTTTTAGCTTGTTTTGTTTATGCCCAAAGAGGTCTTTACTCGACTTATACTTTCGAGACCCATTGCTTAACAAAAAGCGCTTTTCAAGCTCAAGCCATATATCATAAGTAGTATTAATGAACAAAATAGACTGCCTTATATTATCAAATACGTTACTATGAAGCCAAGAAATTAACAGGTCATTGCACGTATCCCATTGTGCAGCTTTTGTTACATTATCTGTGCTCCTTTTGGCTGTACCATTCAAGAACCCCAACTTTCTTTTGGATGATAGCTGAATTTCAAAGGATCTTTTTCAGGACTTATAGTCACCAGCTCCTTGCAGATTTGTCACACTAATTGAGAGTGAATAATGAGATGTGTAAGAACAAAGGATTTTGCATATCTGCAAAGGTAAGACGTCCTCCAATTACCATGATACAGAAGTTTCTCAAAAAAAAAGACTTGTTTCTTTGTTAATCTGGAAGAATCAAATTAAGGATTGAGGAGAATGAAATAAAAGAAGAGTGCTTTGATATGATGGGTGAAAAGGGATGAAGCTAAATCTGCAGTGCTAGCTTTGATACTATGTAGACATCTAGAGCAAATAGTGAATTGCAGATAAAGCAATGAACAAGAAATACTAAGCAATGCTTCAATAATAATTCATTGTCATCTGAATGAGTAGACTTCATACACCTATACATTGGGAATATGCCTCATGGCCAAAATACTAGTAACAAACTAAAGACTCCAGAAATAGAATAAATGCAATGCAACAGAATTGAAAAAGAAAAAGAAGGTAACAACGATAAACTGAGTGGTCCAGGCAGCTAGCATTGATATGACAACATGTGTAAATTGAGGTGGCAGCTGACATGGAACATATACATCATTATAAGTAATTAATTTTATACAAACATGCATCAATTATAAAGATCCAACCGTATATTTACATATAAGCATCCATGATCCTAACATCATACTACAGACATTTATAACTTGAAGAGACAACTTGCATTACTAGTCATCAAAAGAACTGGATGATCGGACTTCATCTCCTTGGATCTCACATGTGTCGAGCTATAGTATTAAGAAACGCCGGATCTGTCATAAAAACTCTCAGAATTAATACTTGCAATCTACAGTGGTTTAACAAGTTGAATTTGTTTTTACAACGAGCCTCGTACTTAATTTAACTGATGCCAGAAGTGTCGCTTCCATGAGGAACACGGAAAGATTAGCTCCAACCGGTCAGGAGTAAAGGAAAGGAGCATGAGTGAAATTCAAAAATATAATTATTATTTGCAATTGAAAGAGGTCTTGCTACCATTTACTTGTATATTTGTAACCATAAACTATGACAGCTGCTGAACATTTTCCATGATACCAGTAGAATAAATGACAGATAAATGGCAATGTCTGATTAGTTTTATTGTATGAACCATTAAGATACACCCTAGAGTTGATCAACATATATGTAATAGAAGAAAAATCATTTGAATTATAAAGGTCAAGTTTCAACTTACACGAATCATGGTAGTTAATGTGGTGAAGTATTTGCCAGAAGACTCAAAACTCAAAGATCCCCCTGAATAGTTCAGTCACAAAGTTTGCGATCACAGAGAAGATTGATTCTACACATTGATATGCAAAATTAGTAATTAATGACTGTCATTAACCAGAACCAAATGGAGTATACTACAAACGTCATAGATGGCCAACAGATCACTGTAAGAACTTATAATTGCTCTTATCCTCTTAACAGAGAGTAAAGAATCCATTGAGGTAATTCAAGAACATTAATATCATAAATGAAGTAAAACAGGTGCTATCAGTAATTAATGCAGAACATTGTGAAAATAAGTTAAAGTGATGCAACAGCAAGTTTAATTGAAATGATCAAGAAGGAAAGAACACTTAAAATTGGATACTCATATAGTTTAAAAGACAAGTTCAAAATACAAGCTTTAATAAGTTCCAAAATAGTACAAGGAAACTGCAAAAACAACTTGCTGATAGCTAGGACTAAATGATATGCAATTGACTTAAAAAATTCAGCATAAGAATTAAAGATATAGGATTGAGTAGGATTGATTACCTTCATTACTTTGTATATCGTCTTCGACAACCTTTTCCTCTCCTATATGCTGATTCTCCTTATCACTTGAACCGCAATCAAGATGAACAAGACTTTCAACACAGACGTCTGAGCCAAAGTAGTCAGGCAAACCCCTAATATTTATCTCTCGTCCTTCCTCTCCCTTGACTAGATCATACCATAACAACTTCATGCGGTTATCCAAAAGTACATTCTTACCACGCTTTGAATATGCCAATGGCTTACAAAATTTACTTGGATAATCTAGTGAAAGTAATTTTGTCCACGAATACGGTTCTTTGTCTACTTCGTGGAGTATCCATGTGTCTGAAAAGCCCACCGAGTCCTCTTCACCTTCAACGACCAAAGAGCAGTGAGCCCAAAGAGATTCTTCCAACGACCCAATTGTAATTTCAACCTCAGAACTAATATCTTCATATAGGGGCGTTGGTATAATCCTATACTCTTCCGTTGCAAGATCAAATGCAACAATTAAGCTGCGGAAATTAGAATCAACACTTCGCTCCACACAAGTCCAGTATAAGGAACCACCAACATATGCACCATAACATCCACTTTTACAAACAAAATACGGAAAGTCTCCTATTTTTCTCCATATATTTGATTTCAAACTAAAAACATAAGCTTCCTTAACAATTTCCTCACCATTTAGTACTGCTGTAATATCCAACTGAAAAGACATCACCACTTTGTAATCATCATTGAAATGATCATACCCAAAGCCAAAATTATATTTAATATTCCCATTTGGATTCTGAGGAGTACTTGCACGAGGATGAATCAGGTCAATATAAGTACGAATAGTCGGATTCCAAAAGGTTATATGTTCATATCCATCGTACAATAAGACTACACCATTACAGGTGCCAATAAATTTACTGAAAAAATCCCAGTCCATAGGACATTTTAGTACAGAATGTAAGAGTGTATCAATATCAACACGATGCATACCTGCATCACTGCCAACAGAAGCCATTCCTATGCTCCTGCAAAGTATGATAAGATTAGAGCGAGTTCTCATGGAATTACACCAATGCAGGTTGGCAAAGTATCGACTGTCGATCAAATCACAATAGGCTTTCGAAACTGAGCGATAGCACAACAGTTTTTTGGCAGGTAAGTGAGCGAAAATGAATACCACTACCTCAAAGGGAGCATCAAAGAACATCTCCTTTGACATTTTTAAGGGGTTATAAGGATGAAGATGGGAAAAATGAAGAGTTGAAAGGATGAATATGAAATGAGTGTAACCAAAGTCTTTTGAGTTAAGGAAAAGGGGGATTATGTCATTAAAACTACGTGTAAGTTGGCTACGTGTAAGTTGGGCAGGACTAGGACTACGTGTAACAAGCACAATACTTTAGCAGCAATAAAAGAGATGAACATCCTCATCCCTTTGCATACAATGTCAATATGTAACGTATGCATTCTCCTATATGCATCCTCATCTTGAAGGGAAAAAAGCAAAGGGAGGGGTTAAAGGGAGGGGTTAGGCATGCCTCTCATTTGGGGTTCTGGGGTTCGGGCTGTTCTCGACACTAGCTATCATTAGGTGCTATCTCTAGTTATTGTTCTCAACACTTTGCTACTCTCTTCTTTTTTTTTTTTATGAATTTTATGGTATGTTTTGTGATGAAAAAGTATTAAGTTGTAATTATAAAATGAATATTTCTATTACTAGTTTAATTAATTTAGAATTAACAAATAATGTATTTTGGTATTGTAATTTAATTATTTTATATTAACTTTTAGCTTGTGACATTCTAGTTTGAATTTTGGGATTATTCAAGATTATGTACATTCATAATTTCAGTTTATAAAATGAATTCGATTTATTAGTTAATTGTATTAATATTATATAAATGTAATATATCTTTCATTTGTTTTTCTTCTATAATCATTATTTTTTTATTATTTCTTGTAAGTTCTGGTCTAAATAACTTTCTTATGTAAATGAATTTAATATAATTATAATGATTTGTTTGGAGATTAATATTTATACATACTGATATCTTTTATAAATCAATGTAAATAGATACTTATAATTAATGGTAAAACTTTATTCTCATTAGTTCAAATACATTTTATATATTTTTAATTGTATATTTTTAAAATTTTTATCTCACTATGCATTCCAAATTTAATTATACTTTTGTATAAATTTGTTATATATATATATATTTGCAAAAGATGATAATGATATTATATAATTGTATACATTCTCATTTATAATAATTTTTTTTGTAATTTGATTTTTTCAAAAAGAAATGTAACATAGACAAATGTAGGTTTAAAATTCATCATTTCATAGATTGTATATCCCAAATACTCCAACATGAACTAAAACTAAAAACATAGATGTAAGTTTATAGTTGTGAATAAAGAGGAAACTATTTTTTTAAATTTTCTAAGTATTTTAGATAATTACCAAATTGAAATATAAATAAGGAAGAATATTAAATAATCTAAAATATTTGGTTAGAAATGACTTATATATATATGACTTAAATAAATATGAGAAATCACTAATATTTAATCAAAATTTAATTAATGGGATAATTTTATTATTTTTCATAAAAGGATTGATTGATAATTGATTAAATAGTGCTAAATTTTAAACCTTTTCTAGCTACACTTTAATTAAGTTTCAAAAATAGTTATCCTCTTTTTAGTTTTGCCATGTTGTCGCTTGTTTTGTCCACTAGGTAGTCTTGTTAATAACTAATTTTTCTAAGAAAATTTATTCTCATGAGTTTTAAATTTTAACTAGTGTAGTTTATAAATTTAGAAATCAATATAAGATAACTAGTAATGTCCATTAATACCAACTTGCCAACTTATAAGTTTTAGGGATTATTTCATAGATATCCAAGTTTTACATTTTTTTTACAAAGTTACTATATTTTTAAAAAATAATTGTAAAAATATGTTGTGCAACTTTGAAACCATTTTGCAACCAAGTTTGAAATTGAATTTGAAAAATATTTGCGAAAATATGTTCTGCAAATTTCTAACCATATTTACAACATAATTTGTAACCGAAATGTAACTTAAACAAGCAATTGCACAATTTAAAATAAATGCAAGTTATTATGCAATATTGTATGTTAGGAATATGTTGTGAACTTGATAGTAAATTGAACAAAACACTTTAGTAGATTTAACTTAGTGTTTTTAGCTCTCGACGGATGTTCTATAATAGTCCCGACGGATGAACTTTATAGTCCCAACGGATGACCACTGAACATCCATCAAGAGTGTAGCTTATATAATAATAAGTCTTCTAGCACATGTGTGCAAATAATAATGTATTAGTTGAGTAGCTTGTATAGGATTCTTTAAGTCATGTTCTACTAGATTGATATACAGAATAGGGTGGCTAATTGTAAATATAAGATGTCTTGCAATTCCGTATAAGTGAAATAGAGTCAAGTGGCAGAAAGGCTCCTCACGGATGATCTACAAAGGCTCCCGACAGATAATCAACAAGGAATCCAACGGATGACCAACGTAGTCCCGACGGATGATCATATTCAAAAGTGCAGTTGACATTGACTATACAGTCACATGCGTCGGGTGTTTACAAATGGAATGTGGCAGCCTAATTGCAGGATTTAGAGAACAAAGAAGCATTACAATTTTCATGCAATTATGAAGATATTCAAAGATGCTGGATAGTGTAATGAAGCAGCATGAAATTAGACTAAAAATAATTTTTGTTTTACTTGTTTGTCTTTTTATCATGTAACTTGGTAGTATATAAACCAAGTGTAGCGAGTAGAACAAGTTATCAAGAAAGTAAGCATTATTTTCAGAAAGGGATCTTTACTCCAACATCCTTCCTGCTCATCTTGTTAGTTGCTTTGATCTTTAAACTCTTAGTGTGTCAAGAGCTTGCTCTGATACCAATTGTTAATCCCGGACAATCTAATAGTTGAATTACAAAATGGGGGGTTGAATATAATTCTTGGTTTCTTCTTCGATTTTAAGAACTTATCTAACAAATATACATGACGGTGTTTGAATATGCAAAAGTGCGAAATGAAAGTATTGATGTATTCAAACAGAAAGTAATTTAAACATAAGTATTTAAAAACTTTCTGGTGGATTGAACTTATCCACTAGATATATGTATATTTCGAGAACTCCGTGATACAAAGATTGTACATAGCTGCTTACAAGTAGAATCACAAGGAACGAAGAAATTCTTCAGAGATACAACCTTCTCTATTTCTCTAGTTGATTGCTTGATTTACTACGAGCTACTCTTGGATTTATATATTACCAAGTTACAAGTGAATAAAATAAACTAATAAAATAAAATGTGTCTTTGTCTAATAACATGCTTCTTCATTTCTCCATCCAGTATCTTTGGTTTTCTTCAAGAAAGCATGAAAATGAAAATGCTTTTTTATTCTCTAAAACCTGATTATAGGCTGCCACATTCCTTTTGTGTGTAATCAACCCATGTGACTGTCAAATCACTATCAACTCCTGTTTGAAATTCGTTATCCGTCGAGACTCAGTTGGATCATCCATTGAAACTCCATTGAATCATCCATCGAAACTCAATTGAATCATCCGTCGAAACTCAATTGAGTCATCCATTGAAATGTGACTTGGGTCATTCGTCGAAGCCTTGTGATGAACATCCGTCAAAAGTGTTTCCATAGCAAGTTGACTCAATTTCACTTATGTAAAATTACAAGGCATCTAATATATACAATTTTCCAACCTATTTTACATATTATTCTTGCAGTCAACATAAATTAGAATGTCCTACAACTTCTAATTCTTTAAGGCATTACAACACACAGGAATGTGCTACAAAATACTTATTAATACATAAACTACTCGTTCAACAGATGACATATAAGATCATCCGTCGAAAGCTACAAACACACTTAATCAAATTTACTAAGGATTTTTTACAACTTATCAAGCCTGTAACATGTTCCTAACACTGTGTTTAAATTGTGGGACGTACAATACTTTATGCAAAACCAGGCCATTCGAGAGTTTGACATCACCAGTGTGAGTTATCTTTGCCGTGTCACCAGTTGGTAACTTGATAATAAGTTCAGTTTTAGCAGGTTGAACATTCATCAAATTATCAAGACTTGATGTCATATGGTCACTTTCTCCGGAGTCTATAATCCAGGTGTCCTTATCTACATTCAACCTATTAATTGACACCATTCCTGAGAAATAATTTTCCAGTTCATCCTCAGTTTCATAACCTTTAACTTGGGACTTACCCTCACTTAGCAGTAACTTCAGTAATTGTTGTAGTTGTTGTGCTTTAGAAACAACTTCACTTTCATCAGCTTGTGAATTAACTTGGGCATTGTTGGCCATTTCGTGATGATCAACTCTATGATTTGACTAAACATGGTTGATAGCTCAAATTCACTGTGGTGTAGGACATCAGTTTGGGTTTCTTCTTGCTGGATAGCAGCAAATGCCATTTCCACACTAGGTAAGGGAATCCGCATTAAAAGTTGACTACGAACAGCAGAGTAACACTCATCTAAACCATTTAAAATTGAAACAGTTTTGACTCAGCCTTTTGGGTTTCAATAGCGGTTAAAAGAGATGTCACATCAATGGCTATAGTGGTCACAATCGACAAGGTATTCATAGAGTCAAGCTCTTCCCATAAGCTACTGAGGGTAGTAAAATAATCATTAATTTTTAGCTTGTTTTGTTTATGCCCAAAGAGGTCTTTACTCGACTTATACTTTCGAGACCCATTGCTTAACAAAAAGCGCTTTTCAAGCTCAAGCCATATATCATAAGTAGTATTAATGAACAAAATAGACTGCCTTATATTATCAAATACGTTACTATGAAGCCAAGAAATTAACAGGTCATTGCACGTATCCCATTGTGCAGCTTTTGTTACATTATCTGTGCTCCTTTTGGCTGTACCATTCAAGAACCCCAACTTTCTTTTGGATGATAGCTGAATTTCAAAGGATCTTTTTCAGGACTTATAGTCACCAGCTCCTTGCAGATTTGTCACACTAATTGAGAGTGAATAATGAGATGGTGTAAGAACAAAGGATTTTGCATATCTGCAAAGGTAAGACGTCCTCCAATTACCATGATACAGAAGTTTCTCAAAAAAAAAGACTTGTTTCTTTGTTAATCTGGAAGAATCAAATAAGGATTGAGGAGAATGAAATAAAAGAAGAGTGCTTTGATATGATGGGTGAAAAGGGATGAAGCTAAATCTGCAGTGCTAGCTTTGATACTATGTAGACATCTAGAGCAAATAGTGAATTGCAGATAAAGCAATGAACAAGAAATACTAAGCAATGCTTCAATAATAATTCATTGTCATCTGAATGAGTAGACTTCATACACCTATACATTGGGAATATGCCTCATGGCCAAAATACTAGTAACAAACTAAAGACTCCAGAAATAGAATAAATGCAATGCAACAGAATTGAAAAAGAAAAAGAAGGTAACAACGATAAACTGAGTGGTCCAGGCAGCTAGCATTGATATGACAACATGTGTAAATTGAGGTGGCAGCTGACATGGAACATATACATCATTATAAGTAATTAATTTTATACAAACATGCATCAATTATAAAGATCCAACCGTATATTTACATATAAGCATCCATGATCCTAACATCATACTACAGACATTTATAACTTGAAGAGACAACTTGCATTACTAGTCATCAAAAGAACTGGATGATCGGACTTCATCTCCTTGGATCTCACATGTGTCGAGCTATAGTATTAAGAAACGCCGGATCTGTCATAAAAACTCTCAGAATTAATACTTGCAATCTACAGTGGTTTAACAAGTTGAATTTGTTTTTACAACGAGCCTCGTACTTAATTTAACTGATGCCAGAAGTGTCGCTTCCATGAGGAACACGGAAAGATTAGCTCCAACCGGTCAGGAGTAAAGGAAAGGAGCATGAGTGAAATTCAAAAATATAATTATTATTTGCAATTGAAAGAGGTCTTGCTACCATTTACTTGTATATTTGTAACCATAAACTATGACAGCTGCTGAACATTTTCCATGATACCAGTAGAATAAATGACAGATAAATGGCAATGTCTGATTAGTTTTATTGTATGAACCATTAAGATACACCCTAGAGTTGATCAACATATATGTAATAGAAGAAAAATCATTTGAATTATAAAGGTCAAGTTTCAACTTACACGAATCATGGTAGTTAATGTGGTGAAGTATTTGCCAGAAGACTCAAAACTCAAAGATCCCCCTGAATAGTTCAGTCACAAAGTTTGCGATCACAGAGAAGATTGATTCTACACATTGATATGCAAAATTAGTAATTAATGACTGTCATTAACCAGAACCAAATGGAGTATACTACAAACGTCATAGATGGCCAACAGATCACTGTAAGAACTTATAATTGCTCTTATCCTCTTAACAGAGAGTAAAGAATCCATTGAGGTAATTCAAGAACATTAATATCATAAATGAAGTAAAACAGGTGCTATCAGTAATTAATGCAGAACATTGTGAAAATAAGTTAAAGTGATGCAACAGCAAGTTTAATTGAAATGATCAAGAAGGAAAGAACACTTAAAATTGGATACTCATATAGTTTAAAAGACAAGTTCAAAATACAAGCTTTAATAAGTTCCAAAATAGTACAAGGAAACTGCAAAAACAACTTGCTGATAGCTAGGACTAAATGATATGCAATTGACTTAAAAAATTCAGCATAAGAATTAAAGATATAGGATTGAGTAGGATTGATTACCTTCATTACTTTGTATATCGTCTTCGACAACCTTTTCCTCTCCTATATGCTGATTCTCCTTATCACTTGAACCGCAATCAAGATGAACAAGACTTTCAACACAGACGTCTGAGCCAAAGTAGTCAGGCAAACCCCTAATATTTATCTCTCGTCCTTCCTCTCCCTTGACTAGATCATACCATAACAACTTCATGCGGTTATCCAAAAGTACATTCTTACCACGCTTTGAATATGCCAATGGCTTACAAAATTTACTTGGATAATCTAGTGAAAGTAATTTTGTCCACGAATACGGTTCTTTGTCTACTTCGTGGAGTATCCATGTGTCTGAAAAGCCCACCGAGTCCTCTTCACCTTCAACGACCAAAGAGCAGTGAGCCCAAAGAGATTCTTCCAACGACCCAATTGTAATTTCAACCTCAGAACTAATATCTTCATATAGGGGCGTTGGTATAATCCTATACTCTTCCGTTGCAAGATCAAATGCAACAATTAAGCTGCGGAAATTAGAATCAACACTTCGCTCCACACAAGTCCAGTATAAGGAACCACCAACATATGCACCATAACATCCACTTTTACAAACAAAATACGGAAAGTCTCCTATTTTTCTCCATATATTTGATTTCAAACTAAAAACATAAGCTTCCTTAACAATTTCCTCACCATTTAGTACTGCTGTAATATCCAACTGAAAAGACATCACCACTTTGTAATCATCATTGAAATGATCATACCCAAAGCCAAAATTATATTTAATATTCCCATTTGGATTCTGAGGAGTACTTGCACGAGGATGAATCAGGTCAATATAAGTACGAATAGTCGGATTCCAAAAGGTTATATGTTCATATCCATCGTACAATAAGACTACACCATTACAGGTGCCAATAAATTTACTGAAAAAATCCCAGTCCATAGGACATTTTAGTACAGAATGTAAGAGTGTATCAATATCAACACGATGCATACCTGCATCACTGCCAACAGAAGCCATTCCTATGCTCCTGCAAAGTATGATAAGATTAGAGCGAGTTCTCATGGAATTACACCAATGCAGGTTGGCAAAGTATCGACTGTCGATCAAATCACAATAGGCTTTCGAAACTGAGCGATAGCACAACAGTTTTTTGGCAGGTAAGTGAGCGAAAATGAATACCACTACCTCAAAGGGAGCATCAAAGAACATCTCCTTTGACATTTTTAAGGGGTTATAAGGATGAAGATGGGAAAAATGAAGAGTTGAAAGGATGAATATGAAATGAGTGTAACCAAAGTCTTTTGAGTTAAGGAAAAGGGGGATTATGTCATTAAAACTACGTGTAAGTTGGCTACGTGTAAGTTGGGCAGGACTAGGACTACGTGTAACAAGCACAATACTTTAGCAGCAATAAAAGAGATGAACATCCTCATCCCTTTGCATACAATGTCAATATGTAACGTATGCATTCTCCTATATGCATCCTCATCTTGAAGGGAAAAAAGCAAAGGGAGGGGTTAAAGGGAGGGGTTAGGCATGCCTCTCATTTGGGGTTCTGGGCTGTTCTCGACACTAGCTATCATTAGGTGCTATCTCTAGTTATTGTTCTCAACACTTTGCTACTCTCTTCTTTTTTTTTTTATGAATTTTATGGTATGTTTTGTGATGAAAAAGTATTAAGTTGTAATTATAAAATGAATATTTCTATTACTAGTTTAATTAATTTAGAATTAACAAATAATGTATTTTGGTATTGTAATTTAATTATTTTATATTAACTTTTAGCTTGTGACATTCTAGTTTGAATTTTGGGATTATTCAAGATTATGTACATTCATAATTTCAGTTTATAAAATGAATTCGATTTATTAGTTAATTGTATTAATATTATATAAATGTAATATATCTTTCATTTGTTTTTCTTCTATAATCATTATTTTTTTATTATTTCTTGTAAGTTCTGGTCTAAATAACTTTCTTATGTAAATGAATTTAATATAATTATAATGATTTGTTTGGAGATTAATATTTATACATACTGATATCTTTTATAAATCAATGTAAATAGATACTTATAATTAATGGTAAAACTTTATTCTCATTAGTTCAAATACATTTTATATATTTTTAATTGTATATTTTTAAAATTTTTATCTCACTATGCATTCCAAATTTAATTATACTTTTGTATAAATTTGTTATATATATATATATTTGCAAAAGATGATAATGATATTATATAATTGTATACATTCTCATTTATAATAATTTTTTTTGTAATTTGATTTTTTCAAAAAGAAATGTAACATAGACAAATGTAGGTTTAAAATTCATCATTTCATAGATTGTATATCCCAAATACTCCAACATGAACTAAAACTAAAAACATAGATGTAAGTTTATAGTTGTGAATAAAGAGGAAACTATTTTTTTAAATTTTCTAAGTATTTTAGATAATTACCAAATTGAAATATAAATAAGGAAGAATATTAAATAATCTAAAATATTTGGTTAGAAATGACTTATATATATATGACTTAAATAAATATGAGAAATCACTAATATTTAATCAAAATTTAATTAATGGGATAATTTTATTATTTTTCATAAAAGGATTGATTGATAATTGATTAAATAGTGCTAAATTTTAAACCTTTTCTAGCTACACTTTAATTAAGTTTCAAAAATAGTTATCCTCTTTTTAGTTTTGCCATGTTGTCGCTTGTTTTGTCCACTAGGTAGTCTTGTTAATAACTAATTTTTCTAAGAAAATTTATTCTCATGAGTTTTAAATTTTAACTAGTGTAGTTTATAAATTTAGAAATCAATATAAGATAACTAGTAATGTCCATTAATACCAACTTGCCAACTTATAAGTTTTAGGGATTATTTCATAGATATCCAAGTTTTACATTTTTTTTACAAAGTTACTATATTTTTAAAAAATAATTGTAAAAATATGTTGTGCAACTTTGAAACCATTTTGCAACCAAGTTTGAAATTGAATTTGAAAAATATTTGCGAAAATATGTTCTGCAAATTTCTAACCATATTTACAACATAATTTGTAACCGAAATGTAACTTAAACAAGCAATTGCACAATTTAAAATAAATGCAAGTTATTATGCAATATTGTATGTTAGGAATATGTTGTGAACTTGATAGTAAATTGAACAAAACACTTTAGTAGATTTAACTTAGTGTTTTTAGCTCTCGACGGATGTTCTATAATAGTCCCGACGGATGAACTTTATAGTCCCGACGGATGACCACTGAACATCCATCAAGAGTGTAGCTTATATAATAATAAGTCTTCTAGCACATGTGTGCAAATAATAATGTATTAGTTGAGTAGCTTGTATAGGATTCTTTAAGTCATGTTCTACTAGATTGATATACAGAATAGGGTGGCTAATTGTAAATATAAGATGTCTTGCAATTCCGTATAAGTGAAATAGAGTCAAGTGGCAGAAAGGCTCCTCACGGATGATCTACAAAGGCTCCCGACAGATAATCAACAAGGAATCCAACGGATGACCAACGTAGTCCCGACGGATGATCATATTCAAAAGTGCAGTTGACATTGACTATACAGTCACATGCGTCGGGTGTTTACAAATGGAATGTGGCAGCCTAATTGCAGGATTTAGAGAACAAAGAAGCATTACAATTTTCATGCAATTATGAAGATATTCAAAGATGCTGGATAGTGTAATGAAGCAGCATGAAATTAGACTAAAAATAATTTTTGTTTTACTTGTTTGTCTTTTTATCATGTAACTTGGTAGTATATAAACCAAGTGTAGCGAGTAGAACAAGTTATCAAGAAAGTAAGCATTATTTTCAGAAAGGGATCTTTACTCCAACATCCTTCCTGCTCATCTTGTTAGTTGCTTTGATCTTTAAACTCTTAGTGTGTCAAGAGCTTGCTCTGATACCAATTGTTAATCCCGGACAATCTAATAGTTGAATTACAAAATGGGGGGTTGAATATAATTCTTGGTTTCTTCTTCGATTTTAAGAACTTATCTAACAAATATACATGACGGTGTTTGAATATGCAAAAGTGCGAAATGAAAGTATTGATGTATTCAAACAGAAAGTAATTTAAACATAAGTATTTAAAAACTTTCTGGTGGATTGAACTTATCCACTAGATATATGTATATTTCGAGAACTCCGTGATACAAAGATTGTACACAGCTGCTTACAAGTAGAATCACAAGGAACGAAGAAATTCTTCAGAGATACAACCTTCTCTATTTCTCTAGTTGATTGCTTGATTTACTACGAGCTACTCTTGGTTTATATATTACCAAGTTACAAGTGAATAAAATAAACTAATAAAATAAAATGTGTCTTTGTCTAATAACATGCTTCTTCATTTCTCCATCCAGTATCTTTGGTTTTCTTCAAGAAAGCATGAAAATAAAAATGCTTTTTTATTCTCTAAAACCTGATTATAGGCTGCCACATTCCTTTTGTGTGTAATCAACCCATGTGACTGTCAAATCACTATCAACTCCTGTTTGAAATTCGTTATCCGTCGAGACTCAGTTGGATCATCCATTGAAACTCCATTGAATCATCCATCGAAACTCAATTGAATCATCCGTCGAAACTCAATTGAGTCATCCATTGAAATGTGACTTGGGTCATTCGTCGAAGCCTTGTGATGAACATCCGTCAAAAGTGTTTCCATAGCAGTTGACTCAATTTCACTTATGTAAAATTACAAGGCATCTAATATATACAATTTTCCAACCTATTTTACATATTATTCTTGCAGTCAACATAAATTAGAATGTCCTACAACTTCTAATTCTTTAAGGCATTACAACACACAGGAATGTGCTACAAAATACTTATTAATACATAAACTACTCGTTCAACAGATGACATATAAGATCATCCGTCGAAAGCTACAAACACACTTAATCAAATTTACTAAGGATTTTTTACAACTTATCAAGCCTGTAACATGTTCCTAACACTGTGTTTAAATTGTGGGACGTACAATACTTTATGCAAAACCAGGCCATTCGAGAGTTTGACATCACCAGTGTGAGTTATCTTTGCCGTGTCACCAGTTGGTAACTTGATAATAAGTTCAGTTTTAGCAGGTTGAACATTCATCAAATTATCAAGACTTGATGTCATATGGTCACTTTCTCCGGAGTCTATAATCCAGGTGTCCTTATCTACATTCAACCTATTAATTGACACCATTCCTGAAAAATAATTTTCCAGTTCATCCTCAGTTTCATAACCTTTAACTTGGGACTTACCCTCACTTAGCAGTAACTTCAGTAATTGTTGTAGTTGTTGTGCTTTAGAAACAACTTCACTTTCATCAGCTTGTGAATTAACTTGGGCATTGTTGGCCATTTCGTGATGATCAACTCTATGATTTGACTAAACATGGTTGATAGCTCAAATTCACTGTGGTGTAGGACATCAGTTTGGGTTTCTTCTTGCTGGATAGCAGCAAATGCCATTTCCACACTAGGTAAGGGAATCCGCATTAAAAGTTGACTACGAACAGCAGAGTAACACTCATCTAAACCATTTAAAATTGAAACAGTTTTGACTCAGCCTTTTGGGTTTCAATAGCGGTTAAAAGAGATGTCACATCAATGGCTATAGTGGTCACAATCGACAAGGTATTCATAGAGTCAAGCTCTTCCCATAAGCTACTGAGGGTAGTAAAATAATCATTAATTTTTAGCTTGTTTTGTTTATGCCCAAAGAGGTCTTTACTCGACTTATACTTTCGAGACCCATTGCTTAACAAAAAGCGCTTTTCAAGCTCAAGCCATATATCATAAGTAGTATTAATGAACAAAATAGACTGCCTTATATTATCAAATACGTTACTATGAAGCCAAGAAATTAACAGGTCATTGCACGTATCCCATTGTGCAGCTTTTGTTACATTATCTGTGCTCCTTTTGGCTGTACCATTCAAGAACCCCAACTTTCTTTTGGATGATAGCTGAATTTCAAAGGATCTTTTTCAGGACTTATAGTCACCAGCTCCTTGCAGATTTGTCACACTAATTGAGAGTGAATAATGAGATGTGTAAGAACAAAGGATTTTGCATATCTGCAAAGGTAAGACGTCCTCCAATTACCATGATACAGAAGTTTCTCAAAAAAAAAGACTTGTTTCTTTGTTAATCTGGAAGAATCAAATTAAGGATTGAGGAGAATGAAATAAAAGAAGAGTGCTTTGATATGATGGGTGAAAAGGGATGAAGCTAAATCTGCAGTGCTAGCTTTGATACTATGTAGACATCTAGAGCAAATAGTGAATTGCAGATAAAGCAATGAACAAGAAATACTAAGCAATGCTTCAATAATAATTCATTGTCATCTGAATGAGTAGACTTCATACACCTATACATTGGGAATATGCCTCATGGCCAAAATACTAGTAACAAACTAAAGACTCCAGAAATAGAATAAATGCAATGCAACAGAATTGAAAAAGAAAAAGAAGGTAACAACGATAAACTGAGTGGTCCAGGCAGCTAGCATTGATATGACAACATGTGTAAATTGAGGTGGCAGCTGACATGGAACATATACATCATTATAAGTAATTAATTTTATACAAACATGCATCAATTATAAAGATCCAACCGTATATTTACATATAAGCATCCATGATCCTAACATCATACTACAGACATTTATAACTTGAAGAGACAACTTGCATTACTAGTCATCAAAAGAACTGGATGATCGGACTTCATCTCCTTGGATCTCACATGTGTCGAGCTATAGTATTAAGAAACGCCGGATCTGTCATAAAAACTCTCAGAATTAATACTTGCAATCTACAGTGGTTTAACAAGTTGAATTTGTTTTTACAACGAGCCTCGTACTTAATTTAACTGATGCCAGAAGTGTCGCTTCCATGAGGAACACGGAAAGATTAGCTCCAACCGGTCAGGAGTAAAGGAAAGGAGCATGAGTGAAATTCAAAAATATAATTATTATTTGCAATTGAAAGAGGTCTTGCTACCATTTACTTGTATATTTGTAACCATAAACTATGACAGCTGCTGAACATTTTCCATGATACCAGTAGAATAAATGACAGATAAATGGCAATGTCTGATTAGTTTTATTGTATGAACCATTAAGATACACCCTAGAGTTGATCAACATATATGTAATAGAAGAAAAATCATTTGAATTATAAAGGTCAAGTTTCAACTTACACGAATCATGGTAGTTAATGTGGTGAAGTATTTGCCAGAAGACTCAAAACTCAAAGATCCCCCTGAATAGTTCAGTCACAAAGTTTGCGATCACAGAGAAGATTGATTCTACACATTGATATGCAAAATTAGTAATTAATGACTGTCATTAACCAGAACCAAATGGAGTATACTACAAACGTCATAGATGGCCAACAGATCACTGTAAGAACTTATAATTGCTCTTATCCTCTTAACAGAGAGTAAAGAATCCATTGAGGTAATTCAAGAACATTAATATCATAAATGAAGTAAAACAGGTGCTATCAGTAATTAATGCAGAACATTGTGAAAATAAGTTAAAGTGATGCAACAGCAAGTTTAATTGAAATGATCAAGAAGGAAAGAACACTTAAAATTGGATACTCATATAGTTTAAAAGACAAGTTCAAAATACAAGCTTTAATAAGTTCCAAAATAGTACAAGGAAACTGCAAAAACAACTTGCTGATAGCTAGGACTAAATGATATGCAATTGACTTAAAAAATTCAGCATAAGAATTAAAGATATAGGATTGAGTAGGATTGATTACCTTCATTACTTTGTATATCGTCTTCGACAACCTTTTCCTCTCCTATATGCTGATTCTCCTTATCACTTGAACCGCAATCAAGATGAACAAGACTTTCAACACAGACGTCTGAGCCAAAGTAGTCAGGCAAACCCCTAATATTTATCTCTCGTCCTTCCTCTCCCTTGACTAGATCATACCATAACAACTTCATGCGGTTATCCAAAAGTACATTCTTACCACGCTTTGAATATGCCAATGGCTTACAAAATTTACTTGGATAATCTAGTGAAAGTAATTTTGTCCACGAATACGGTTCTTTGTCTACTTCGTGGAGTATCCATGTGTCTGAAAAGCCCACCGAGTCCTCTTCACCTTCAACGACCAAAGAGCAGTGAGCCCAAAGAGATTCTTCCAACGACCCAATTGTAATTTCAACCTCAGAACTAATATCTTCATATAGGGGCGTTGGTATAATCCTATACTCTTCCGTTGCAAGATCAAATGCAACAATTAAGCTGCGGAAATTAGAATCAACACTTCGCTCCACACAAGTCCAGTATAAGGAACCACCAACATATGCACCATAACATCCACTTTTACAAACAAAATACGGAAAGTCTCCTATTTTTCTCCATATATTTGATTTCAAACTAAAAACATAAGCTTCCTTAACAATTTCCTCACCATTTAGTACTGCTGTAATATCCAACTGAAAAGACATCACCACTTTGTAATCATCATTGAAATGATCATACCCAAAGCCAAAATTATATTTAATATTCCCATTTGGATTCTGAGGAGTACTTGCACGAGGATGAATCAGGTCAATATAAGTACGAATAGTCGGATTCCAAAAGGTTATATGTTCATATCCATCGTACAATAAGACTACACCATTACAGGTGCCAATAAATTTACTGAAAAAATCCCAGTCCATAGGACATTTTAGTACAGAATGTAAGAGTGTATCAATATCAACACGATGCATACCTGCATCACTGCCAACAGAAGCCATTCCTATGCTCCTGCAAAGTATGATAAGATTAGAGCGAGTTCTCATGGAATTACACCAATGCAGGTTGGCAAAGTATCGACTGTCGATCAAATCACAATAGGCTTTCGAAACTGAGCGATAGCACAACAGTTTTTTGGCAGGTAAGTGAGCGAAAATGAATACCACTACCTCAAAGGGAGCATCAAAGAACATCTCCTTTGACATTTTTAAGGGGTTATAAGGATGAAGATGGGAAAAATGAAGAGTTGAAAGGATGAATATGAAATGAGTGTAACCAAAGTCTTTTGAGTTAAGGAAAAGGGGGATTATGTCATTAAAACTACGTGTAAGTTGGCTACGTGTAAGTTGGGCAGGACTAGGACTACGTGTAACAAGCACAATACTTTAGCAGCAATAAAAGAGATGAACATCCTCATCCCTTTGCATACAATGTCAATATGTAACGTATGCATTCTCCTATATGCATCCTCATCTTGAAGGGAAAAAAGCAAAGGGAGGGGTTAAAGGGAGGGGTTAGGCATGCCTCTCATTTGGGGTTCTGGGGTTCGGGCTGTTCTCGACACTAGCTATCATTAGGTGCTATCTCTAGTTATTGTTCTCAACACTTTGCTACTCTCTTCTTTTTTTTTTTTATGAATTTTATGGTATGTTTTGTGATGAAAAAGTATTAAGTTGTAATTATAAAATGAATATTTCTATTACTAGTTTAATTAATTTAGAATTAACAAATAATGTATTTTGGTATTGTAATTTAATTATTTTATATTAACTTTTAGCTTGTGACATTCTAGTTTGAATTTTGGGATTATTCAAGATTATGTACATTGATAATTTCAGTTTATAAAATGAATTTGATTTATTAGTTAATTGTATTAATATTATATAAATGTAATATATCTTTCATTTGTTTTTCTTCTATAATCATTATTTTTTGATTATTTTTTGTAAGTTCTGGTCTAAATAACTTTCTTATGTAAATGAATTTAATATAATTATAATGATTTGTTTGGAGATTAATATTTATACATACTGATATCTTTTATAAATCAATGTAAATAGATACTTATAATTAATGGTAAAACTTTATTCTCATTAGTTCAAATACATTTTATATATTTTTAATTGTATATTTTTAAAATTTTTATCTCACTATGCATTCCAAATTTAATTATACTTTTGTATAAATTTGTTATATATATATATATTTGCAAAAGATGATAATGATATTATATAATTGTATACATTCTCATTTATAATAATTTTTTTTGTAATTTGATTTTTTCAAAAAGAAATGTAACATAGACAAATGTAGGTTTAAAATTCATCATTTCATAGATTGTATATCCCAAATACTCCAACATGAACTAAAACTAAAAACATAGATGTAAGTTTATAGTTGTGAATAAAGAGGAAACTATTTTTTTAAATTTTCTAAGTATTTTAGATAATTACCAAATTGAAATATAAATAAGGAAGAATATTAAATAATCTAAAATATTTGGTTAGAAATGACTTATATATATATGACTTAAATAAATATGAGAAATCACTAATATTTAATCAAAATTTAATTAATGGGATAATTTTATTATTTTTCATAAAAGGATTGATTGATAATTGATTAAATAGTGCTAAATTTTAAACCTTTTCTAGCTACACTTTAATTAAGTTTCAAAAATAGTTATCCTCTTTTTAGTTTTGCCATGTTGTCGCTTGTTTTGTCCACTAGGTAGTCTTGTTAATAACTAATTTTTCTAAGAAAATTTATTCTCATGAGTTTTAAATTTTAACTAGTGTAGTTTATAAATTTAGAAATCAATATAAGATAACTAGTAATGTCCATTAATACCAACTTGCCAACTTATAAGTTTTAGGGATTATTTCATAGATATCCAAGTTTTACATTTTTTTTACAAAGTTACTATATTTTTAAAAAATAATTGTAAAAATATGTTGTGCAACTTTGAAACCATTTTGCAACCAAGTTTGAAATTGAATTTGAAAAATATTTGCGAAAATATGTTCTGCAAATTTCTAACCATATTTACAACATAATTTGTAACCGAAATGTAACTTAAACAAGCAATTGCACAATTTAAAATAAATGCAAGTTATTATGCAATATTGTATGTTAGGAATATGTTGTGAACTTGATAGTAAATTGAACAAAACACTTTAGTAGATTTAACTTAGTGTTTTTAGCTCTCGACGGATGTTCTATAATAGTCCCGACGGATGAACTTTATAGTCCCGACGGATGACCACTGAACATCCATCAAGAGTGTAGCTTATATAATAATAAGTCTTCTAGCACATGTGTGCAAATAATAATGTATTAGTTGAGTAGCTTGTATAGGATTCTTTAAGTCATGTTCTACTAGATTGATATACAGAATAGGGTGGCTAATTGTAAATATAAGATGTCTTGCAATTCCGTATAAGTGAAATAGAGTCAAGTGGCAGAAAGGCTCCTCACGGATGATCTACAAAGGCTCCCGACAGATAATCAACAAGGAATCCAACGGATGACCAACGTAGTCCCGACGGATGATCATATTCAAAAGTGCAGTTGACATTGACTATACAGTCACATGCGTCGGGTGTTTACAAATGGAATGTGGCAGCCTAATTGCAGGATTTAGAGAACAAAGAAGCATTACAATTTTCATGCAATTATGAAGATATTCAAAGATGCTGGATAGTGTAATGAAGCAGCATGAAATTAGACTAAAAATAATTTTTGTTTTACTTGTTTGTCTTTTTATCATGTAACTTGGTAGTATATAAACCAAGTGTAGCGAGTAGAACAAGTTATCAAGAAAGTAAGCATTATTTTCAGAAAGGGATCTTTACTCCAACATCCTTCCTGCTCATCTTGTTAGTTGCTTTGATCTTTAAACTCTTAGTGTGT
Source organism: Apium graveolens (assembly GCF_009905375.1). NCBI lineage: Eukaryota > Viridiplantae > Streptophyta > Magnoliopsida > Apiales > Apiaceae > Apium > Apium graveolens. Next base: position 9,172,283 of record NC_133654.1, on the reverse strand, counting down.
CAAGAGCTTGCTCTGATACCAATTGTTAATCCCGGACAATCTAATAGTTGAATTACAAAATGGGGGGTTGAATATAATTCTTGGTTTCTTCTTCGATTTTAAGAACTTATCTAACAAATATACATGACGGTGTTTGAATATGCAAAAGTGCGAAATGAAAGTATTGATGTATTCAAACAGAAAGTAATTTAAACATAAGTATTTAAAAACTTTCTGGTGGATTGAACTTATCCACTAGATATATGTATATTTCGAGAACTCCGTGATACAAAGATTGTACACAGCTGCTTACAAGTAGAATCACAAGGAACGAAGAAATTCTTCAGAGATACAACCTTCTCTATTTCTCTAGTTGATTGCTTGATTTACTACGAGCTACTCTTGGTTTATATATTACCAAGTTACAAGTGAATAAAATAAACTAATAAAATAAAATGTGTCTTTGTCTAATAACATGCTTCTTCATTTCTCCATCCAGTATCTTTGGTTTTCTTCAAGAAAGCATGAAAATAAAAATGCTTTTTTATTCTCTAAAACCTGATTATAGGCTGCCACATTCCTTTTGTGTGTAATCAACCCATGTGACTGTCAAATCACTATCAACTCCTGTTTGAAATTCGTTATCCGTCGAGACTCAGTTGGATCATCCATTGAAACTCCATTGAATCATCCATCGAAACTCAATTGAATCATCCGTCGAAACTCAATTGAGTCATCCATTGAAATGTGACTTGGGTCATTCGTCGAAGCCTTGTGATGAACATCCGTCAAAAGTGTTTCCATAGCAGTTGACTCAATTTCACTTATGTAAAATTACAAGGCATCTAATATATACAATTTTCCAACCTATTTTACATATTATTCTTGCAGTCAACATAAATTAGAATGTCCTACAACTTCTAATTCTTTAAGGCATTACAACACACAGGAATGTGCTACAAAATACTTATTAATACATAAACTACTCGTTCAACAGATGACATATAAGATCATCCGTCGAAAGCTACAAACACACTTAATCAAATTTACTAAGGATTTTTTACAACTTATCAAGCCTGTAACATGTTCCTAACACTGTGTTTAAATTGTGGGACGTACAATACTTTATGCAAAACCAGGCCATTCGAGAGTTTGACATCACCAGTGTGAGTTATCTTTGCCGTGTCACCAGTTGGTAACTTGATAATAAGTTCAGTTTTAGCAGGTTGAACATTCATCAAATTATCAAGACTTGATGTCATATGGTCACTTTCTCCGGAGTCTATAATCCAGGTGTCCTTATCTACATTCAACCTATTAATTGACACCATTCCTGAAAAATAATTTTCCAGTTCATCCTCAGTTTCATAACCTTTAACTTGGGACTTACCCTCACTTAGCAGTAACTTCAGTAATTGTTGTAGTTGTTGTGCTTTAGAAACAACTTCACTTTCATCAGCTTGTGAATTAACTTGGGCATTGTTGGCCATTTCGTGATGATCAACTCTATGATTTGACTAAACATGGTTGATAGCTCAAATTCACTGTGGTGTAGGACATCAGTTTGGGTTTCTTCTTGCTGGATAGCAGCAAATGCCATTTCCACACTAGGTAAGGGAATCCGCATTAAAAGTTGACTACGAACAGCAGAGTAACACTCATCTAAACCATTTAAAATTGAAACAGTTTTGACTCAGCCTTTTGGGTTTCAATAGCGGTTAAAAGAGATGTCACATCAATGGCTATAGTGGTCACAATCGACAAGGTATTCATAGAGTCAAGCTCTTCCCATAAGCTACTGAGGGTAGTAAAATAATCATTAATTTTTAGCTTGTTTTGTTTATGCCCAAAGAGGTCTTTACTCGACTTATACTTTCGAGACCCATTGCTTAACAAAAAGCGCTTTTCAAGCTCAAGCCATATATCATAAGTAGTATTAATGAACAAAATAGACTGCCTTATATTATCAAATACGTTACTATGAAGCCAAGAAATTAACAGGTCATTGCACGTATCCCATTGTGCAGCTTTTGTTACATTATCTGTGCTCCTTTTGGCTGTACCATTCAAGAACCCCAACTTTCTTTTGGATGATAGCTGAATTTCAAAGGATCTTTTTCAGGACTTATAGTCACCAGCTCCTTGCAGATTTGTCACACTAATTGAGAGTGAATAATGAGATGTGTAAGAACAAAGGATTTTGCATATCTGCAAAGGTAAGACGTCCTCCAATTACCATGATACAGAAGTTTCTCAAAAAAAAAGACTTGTTTCTTTGTTAATCTGGAAGAATCAAATTAAGGATTGAGGAGAATGAAATAAAAGAAGAGTGCTTTGATATGATGGGTGAAAAGGGATGAAGCTAAATCTGCAGTGCTAGCTTTGATACTATGTAGACATCTAGAGCAAATAGTGAATTGCAGATAAAGCAATGAACAAGAAATACTAAGCAATGCTTCAATAATAATTCATTGTCATCTGAATGAGTAGACTTCATACACCTATACATTGGGAATATGCCTCATGGCCAAAATACTAGTAACAAACTAAAGACTCCAGAAATAGAATAAATGCAATGCAACAGAATTGAAAAAGAAAAAGAAGGTAACAACGATAAACTGAGTGGTCCAGGCAGCTAGCATTGATATGACAACATGTGTAAATTGAGGTGGCAGCTGACATGGAACATATACATCATTATAAGTAATTAATTTTATACAAACATGCATCAATTATAAAGATCCAACCGTATATTTACATATAAGCATCCATGATCCTAACATCATACTACAGACATTTATAACTTGAAGAGACAACTTGCATTACTAGTCATCAAAAGAACTGGATGATCGGACTTCATCTCCTTGGATCTCACATGTGTCGAGCTATAGTATTAAGAAACGCCGGATCTGTCATAAAAACTCTCAGAATTAATACTTGCAATCTACAGTGGTTTAACAAGTTGAATTTGTTTTTACAACGAGCCTCGTACTTAATTTAACTGATGCCAGAAGTGTCGCTTCCATGAGGAACACGGAAAGATTAGCTCCAACCGGTCAGGAGTAAAGGAAAGGAGCATGAGTGAAATTCAAAAATATAATTATTATTTGCAATTGAAAGAGGTCTTGCTACCATTTACTTGTATATTTGTAACCATAAACTATGACAGCTGCTGAACATTTTCCATGATACCAGTAGAATAAATGACAGATAAATGGCAATGTCTGATTAGTTTTATTGTATGAACCATTAAGATACACCCTAGAGTTGATCAACATATATGTAATAGAAGAAAAATCATTTGAATTATAAAGGTCAAGTTTCAACTTACACGAATCATGGTAGTTAATGTGGTGAAGTATTTGCCAGAAGACTCAAAACTCAAAGATCCCCCTGAATAGTTCAGTCACAAAGTTTGCGATCACAGAGAAGATTGATTCTACACATTGATATGCAAAATTAGTAATTAATGACTGTCATTAACCAGAACCAAATGGAGTATACTACAAACGTCATAGATGGCCAACAGATCACTGTAAGAACTTATAATTGCTCTTATCCTCTTAACAGAGAGTAAAGAATCCATTGAGGTAATTCAAGAACATTAATATCATAAATGAAGTAAAACAGGTGCTATCAGTAATTAATGCAGAACATTGTGAAAATAAGTTAAAGTGATGCAACAGCAAGTTTAATTGAAATGATCAAGAAGGAAAGAACACTTAAAATTGGATACTCATATAGTTTAAAAGACAAGTTCAAAATACAAGCTTTAATAAGTTCCAAAATAGTACAAGGAAACTGCAAAAACAACTTGCTGATAGCTAGGACTAAATGATATGCAATTGACTTAAAAAATTCAGCATAAGAATTAAAGATATAGGATTGAGTAGGATTGATTACCTTCATTACTTTGTATATCGTCTTCGACAACCTTTTCCTCTCCTATATGCTGATTCTCCTTATCACTTGAACCGCAATCAAGATGAACAAGACTTTCAACACAGACGTCTGAGCCAAAGTAGTCAGGCAAACCCCTAATATTTATCTCTCGTCCTTCCTCTCCCTTGACTAGATCATACCATAACAACTTCATGCGGTTATCCAAAAGTACATTCTTACCACGCTTTGAATATGCCAATGGCTTACAAAATTTACTTGGATAATCTAGTGAAAGTAATTTTGTCCACGAATACGGTTCTTTGTCTACTTCGTGGAGTATCCATGTGTCTGAAAAGCCCACCGAGTCCTCTTCACCTTCAACGACCAAAGAGCAGTGAGCCCAAAGAGATTCTTCCAACGACCCAATTGTAATTTCAACCTCAGAACTAATATCTTCATATAGGGGCGTTGGTATAATCCTATACTCTTCCGTTGCAAGATCAAATGCAACAATTAAGCTGCGGAAATTAGAATCAACACTTCGCTCCACACAAGTCCAGTATAAGGAACCACCAACATATGCACCATAACATCCACTTTTACAAACAAAATACGGAAAGTCTCCTATTTTTCTCCATATATTTGATTTCAAACTAAAAACATAAGCTTCCTTAACAATTTCCTCACCATTTAGTACTGCTGTAATATCCAACTGAAAAGACATCACCACTTTGTAATCATCATTGAAATGATCATACCCAAAGCCAAAATTATATTTAATATTCCCATTTGGATTCTGAGGAGTACTTGCACGAGGATGAATCAGGTCAATATAAGTACGAATAGTCGGATTCCAAAAGGTTATATGTTCATATCCATCGTACAATAAGACTACACCATTACAGGTGCCAATAAATTTACTGAAAAAATCCCAGTCCATAGGACATTTTAGTACAGAATGTAAGAGTGTATCAATATCAACACGATGCATACCTGCATCACTGCCAACAGAAGCCATTCCTATGCTCCTGCAAAGTATGATAAGATTAGAGCGAGTTCTCATGGAATTACACCAATGCAGGTTGGCAAAGTATCGACTGTCGATCAAATCACAATAGGCTTTCGAAACTGAGCGATAGCACAACAGTTTTTTGGCAGGTAAGTGAGCGAAAATGAATACCACTACCTCAAAGGGAGCATCAAAGAACATCTCCTTTGACATTTTTAAGGGTTATAAGGATGAAGATGGGAAAAATGAAGAGTTGAAAGGATGAATATGAAATGAGTGTAACCAAAGTCTTTTGAGTTAAGGAAAAGGGGGATTATGTCATTAAAACTACGTGTAAGTTGGCTACGTGTAAGTTGGGCAGGACTAGGACTACGTGTAACAAGCACAATACTTTGCTACTCTCTTCTTTTTTTTTTTATGAATTTTATGGTATGTTTTGTGATGAAAAAGTATTAAGTTGTAATTATAAAATGAATATTTCTATTACTAGTTTAATTAATTTAGAATTAACAAATAATGTATTTTGGTATTGTAATTTAATTATTTTATATTAACTTTTAGCTTGTGACATTCTAGTTTGAATTTTGGGATTATTCAAGATTATGTACATTGATAATTTCAGTTTATAAAATGAATTTGATTTATTAGTTAATTGTATTAATATTATATAAATGTAATATATCTTTCATTTGTTTTTCTTCTATAATCATTATTTTTTGATTATTTTTGTAAGTTCTGGTCTAAATAACTTTCTTATGTAAATGAATTTAATATAATTATAATGATTTGTTTGGAGATTAATATTTATACATACTGATATCTTTTATAAATCAATGTAAATAGATACTTATAATTAATGGTAAAACTTTATTCTCATTAGTTCAAATACATTTTATATATTTTAATTGTATATTTTTAAAATTTTTATCTCACTATGCATTCCAAATTTAATTATACTTTTGTATAAATTTGTTATATATATATATTTGCAAAAGATGATAATGATATTATATAATTGTATACATTCTCATTTATAATAATTTTTTTTGTAATTTGATTTTTTCAAAAAGAAATGTAACATAGACAAATGTAGGTTTAAAATTCATCATTTCATAGATTGTATATCCCAAATACTCCAACATGAACTAAAACTAAAAACATAGATGTAAGTTTATAGTTGTGAATAAAGAGGAAACTATTTTTTTAAATTTTCTAAGTATTTTAGATAATTACCAAATTGAAATATAAATAAGGAAGAATATTAAATAATCTAAAATATTTGGTTAGAAATGACTTATATATATATGACTTAATAAATATGAGAAATCACTAATATTTAATCAAAATTTAATTAATGGGATAATTTTATTATTTTTCATAAAAGGATTGATTGATAATTGATTAAATAGTGCTAAATTTTAAACCTTTTCTAGCTACACTTTAATTAAGTTTCAAAAATAGTTATCCTCTTTTTAGTTTTGCCATGTTGTCGCTTGTTTTGTCCACTAGGTAGTCTTGTTAATAACTAATTTTTCTAAGAAAATTTATTCTCATGAGTTTTAAATTTTAACTAGTGTAGTTTATAAATTTAGAAATCAATATAAGATAACTAGTAATGTCCATTAATACCAACTTGCCAACTTATAAGTTTTAGGGATTATTTCATAGATATCCAAGTTTTACATTTTTTTTACAAAGTTACTATATTTTTAAAAAATAATTGTAAAAATATGTTGTGCAACTTTGAAACCATTTTGCAACCAAGTCTGAAATTGAATTTGAAAAATATTTGCGAAAATATGTTCTGCAAATTTCTAACCATATTTACAACATAATTTGTAACCGAAATGTAACTTAAACAAGCAATTGCACAATTTAAAATAAATGCAAGTTATTATGCAATATTGTATGTTAGGAATATGTTGTGAACTTGATAGTAAATTGAACAAAACACTTTAGTAGATTTAACTTAGTGTTTTTAGCTCCCGACAGATGTTCTATAATAGTCCCGACGGATGAACTTTATAGTCCTTACGGATGACCACTGAACATCCATCAAGAGTATAGCTTATATAATAATAAGGCTTCTAGCACATGTGTGCAAATAATAATGTATTAGTTGAGTAGCTTGTATAGGATTCTTTAAGTCATGTTCTACTAGATTGATATACAGAATAGGGTGGCTAATTGTAAATATAAGATGTCTTGCAATTCCGTATAAGTGAAATAGAGTCAAGTGGCAGAAAGGCTCCTCACGGATGATCTACAAAGGCTCCCGACAGATAATCAACAAGGAATCCAACGGATGACCAACGTAGTCCCGACGGATGATCATATTCAAAAGTGCAGTTGACATTGACTATACAGTCACATGCGTCGGATGTTTATAAATGGAATGTGGCAGCCTAATTGCAGGATTTAGAGAACAAAGAAGCATTACAATTTTCATGCAATTATGAAGATATTCAAAGATGCTGGATAGTGTAATGAAGCAGCATGAAATTAGACTAAAAATAATTTTTGTTTTACTTGTTTGTCTTTTTATCATGTAACTTGGTAGTATATAAACCAAGTGTAGCGAGTAGAACAAGTTATCAAGAAAGTAAGCATTATTTTCAGAAAGGGATCTTTACTCCAACATCCTTCCTGCTCATCTTGTTAGTTGCTTTGATCTTTAAACTCTTAGTGTGTCAAGAGCTTGCTCTGATACCAATTGTTAATCCCGGACAATCTAATAGTTGAATTACAAAAGGGGGGGTTGAATATAATTCTTGGTTTCTTCTTCGATTTTAAGAACTTATCTAACAAATATACATGACGGTGTTTGAATATGCAAAAGTGCGAAATGAAAGTATTGATGTATTCAAACAGAAAGTAATTTAAACATAAGTATTTAAAAACTTTCTGGTGGATTGAACTTATCCACTAGATATATGTATATTTCGAGAACTCCGTGATACAAAGATTGTACACAGCTGCTTACAAGTAGAATCACAAGGAACGAAGAAATTCTTCAGAGATACAACCTTCTCTATTTCTCTAGTTGATTGCTTGATTTACTACGACCTACTCTTGATTTATATATTACCAAGTTACAAGTGAATAAAATAAACTAATAAAATAAAATGTGTCTTTGTCTAATAACATGCTTCTTCATTTCTCCATCCAGTATCTTTGGTTTTCTTCAAGAAAGCATGAAAATGAAAATGCTTTTTTATTCTCTAAAACCTGATTATAGGCTGCCACATTCCTTTTGTGTGTAATCAACCCATGTGACTGTCAAATCACTATCAACTCCTGTTTGAAATTCGTTATCCGTCGAGACTCAGTTGGATCATCCATTGAAACTCCATTGAATCATCCATCGAAACTCAATTGAATCATCCGTCGAAACTCAATTGAGTCATCCATTGAAATGTGACTTGGGTCATTCGTCGAAGCCTTGTGATGAACATCCGTCAAAAGTGTTTCCATAGCAATTGACTCAATTTTACTTATGTAAAATTACATAGGCATCTAATATATACAATTTTCCAACCTATTTTACATATTATTCTTGCAGTCAACATAAATTAGAATGTCCTACAACTTCTAATTCTTTAAGGCATTACAACACACAGGAATGTGCTACAAAATACTTATTAATACATAAACTACTCGTTCAACAGATGACATATAAGATCATCCGTCGAAAGCTACAAACACACTTAATCAAATTTACTAAGGAATTTTTACAACTTATCAAGCCTGTAACATGTTCCTAACACTGTGTTTAAATTGTGGGACGTACAATACTTTATGCAAAACCAGGCCATTCGAGAGTTTGACATCACCAGTGTGAGTTATCTTTGCCGTGTCACCAGTTGGTAACTTGATAATAAGTTCAGTTTTAGCAGGTTGAACATTCATCAAATTATCAAGACTTGATGTCATATGGTCACTTTCTCCGGAGTCTATAATCCAGGTGTCCTTATCTACATTCAACCTATTAATTGACACCATTCCTGAGAAATAATTTTCCAGTTCATCCTCAGTTTCATAACCTTTAACTTGGGACTTACCCTCACTTAGCAGTAACTTCAGTAATTGTTGTAGTTGTTGTGCTTTAGAAACAACTTCACTTTCATCAGCTTGTGAATTAACTTGGGCATTGTTGGCCATTTCGTGATGATCAACTCTATGATTTGACTAAACATGGTTGATAGCTCAAATTCACTGTGGTGTAGGACATCAGTTTGGGTTTCTTCTTGCTGGATAGCAGCAAATGCCATTTCCACACTAGGTAAGGGAATCCGCATTAAAAGTTGACTACGAACAGCAGAGTAACACTCATCTAAACCATTTAAAATTGAAACAGTTTTGACTCAGCCTTTTGGGTTTCAATAGCGGTTAAAAGAGATGTCACATCAATGGCTATTAGTGGTTACAATCGACAAGGTATTCATAGAGTCAAGCTCTTCCCATAAGCTACTGAGGGTAGTAAAATAATCATTAATTTTTAGCTTGTTTTGTTTATGCCCAAAGAGGTCTTTACTCGACTTATACTTTCGAGACCCATTGCTTAACAAAAAGCGCTTTTCAAGCTCAAGCCATATATCATAAGCAGTATTAATGAACAAAATAGACTGCCTTATATTATCAAATACGTTACTATGAAGCCAAGAAATTAACAGGTCATTGCACGTATCCCATTGTGCAGCTTTTGTTACATTATCTGTGCTCCTTTTGGCTGTACCATTCAAGAACCCCAACTTTCTTTTGGATGATAGCTGAATTTCAAAGGATCTTTTTCAGGACTTATAGTCACCAGCTCCTTGCAGATTTGTCACACTAATTGAGAGTGAATAATGAGATGGGTGTAAGAACAAAGGATTTTGCATATCTGCAAAGGTAAGACGTCCTCCAATTACCATGATACAGAAGTTTCTCAAAAAAAAAGACTTGTTTCTTTGTTAATCTGGAAGAATCAAATCAAGGATTGAGGAGAATGAAATAAAAGAAGAGTGCTTTGATATGATGGGTGAAAAGGGATGAAGCTAAATCTGCAGTGCTAGCTTTGATACTATGTAGACATCTAGAGCAAATAGTGAATTGCAGATAAAGCAATGAACAAGAAATACTAAGCAATGCTTCAATAATAATTCATTGTCATCTGAATGAGTAGACTTCATACACCTATACATTGGGAATATGCCTCATGGCCAAAATACTAGTAACAAACTAAAGACTCCAGAAATAGAATAAATGCAATGCAACAGAATTGAAAAAGAAAAAGAAGGTAACAACGATAAACTGAGTGGTCCAGGCAGCTAGCATTGATATGACAACATGTGTAAATTGAGGTGGCAGCTGACATGGAACATATACATCATTATAAGTAATTAATTTTATACAAACATGCATCAATTATAAAGATCCAACCGTATATTTACATATAAGCATCCATGATCCTAACATCATACTATAGACATTTATAACTTGAAGAGACAACTTGCATTACTAGTCATCAAAAGAACTGGATGATCGGACTTCATCTCCTTGGATCTCACATGTGTCGAGCTATAGTATTAAGAAACGCCGGATCTGTCATAAAAACTCTCAGAATTAATACTTGCAATCTACAGTGGTTTAACAAGTTGAATTTGTTTTTACAACGAGCCTCGTACTTAATTTAACTGATGCCAGAAGTGTCGCTTCCATGAGGAACACGGAAAGATTAGCTCCAACCGGTCAGGAGTAAAGGAAAGGAGCATGAGTGAAATTCAAAAATATAATTATTATTTGCAATTGAAAGAGGTCTTGCTACCATTTACTTGTATATTTGTAACCATAAACTATGACAGCTGCTGAACATTTTCCATGATACCAGTAGAATAAATGACAGATAAATGGCAATGTCTGATTAGTTTTATTGTATGAACCATTAAGATACACCCTAGAGTTGATCAACATATATGTAATAGAAGAAAAATCATTTGAATTATAAAGGTCAAGTTTCAACTTACACGAATCATGGTAGTTAATGTGGTGAAGTATTTGCCAGAAGACTCAAAACTCAAAGTTCCCCCTGAATAGTTCAGTCACAAAGTTTGCGATCACAGAGAAGATTGATTCTACACATTGATATGCAAAATTAGTAATTAATGACTGTCATTAACCAGAACCAAATGGAGTATACTACAAACGTCATAGATGGCCAACAGATCACTGTAAGAACTTATAATTGCTCTTATCCTCTTAACAGAGAGTAAAGAATCCATTGAGGTAATTCAAGAACATTAATATCATAAATGAAGTAAAACAGGTGCTATCAGTAATTAATGCAGAACATTGTGAAAATAAGTTAAAGTGATGCAACAGCAAGTTTAATTGAAATGATCAAGAAGGAAAGAACACTTAAAATTGGATACTCATATAGTTTAAAAGACAAGTTCAAAATACAAGCTTTAATAAGTTCCAAAATAGTACAAGGAAACTGCAAAAACAACTTGCTGATAGCTAGGACTAAATGATATGCAATTGACTTAAAAAATTCAGCATAAGAATTAAAGATATAGGATTGAGTAGGATTGATTACCTTCATTACTTTGTATATCGTCTTCGACAACCTTTTCCTCTCCTATATGCTGATTCTCCTTATCACTTGAACCGCAATCAAGATGAACAAGACTTTCAACACAGACGTCTGAGCCAAAGTAGTCAGGCAAACCCCTAATATTTATCTCTCGTCCTTCCTCTCCCTTGACTAGATCATACCATAACAACTTCATGCGGTTATCCAAAAGTACATTCTTACCACGCTTTGAATATGCCAATGGCTTACAAAATTTACTTGGATAATCTAGTGAAAGTAATTTTGTCCACGAATACGGTTCTTTGTCTACTTCGTGGAGTATCCATGTGTCTGAAAAGCCCACCGAGTCCTCTTCACCTTCAACGACCAAAGAGCAGTGAGCCCAAAGAGATTCTTCCAACGACCCAATTGTAATTTCAACCTCAGAACTAATATCTTCATATAGGGGCGTTGGTATAATCCTATACTCTTCCGTTGCAAGATCAAATGCAACAATTAAGCTGCGGAAATTAGAATCAACACTTCGCTCCACACAAGTCCAGTATAAGGAACCACCAACATATGCACCATAACATCCACTTTTACAAACAAAATACGGAAAGTCTCCTATTTTTCTCCATATATTTGATTTCAAACTAAAAACATAAGCTTCCTTAACAATTTCCTCACCATTTAGTACTGCTGTAATATCCAACTGAAAAGACATCACCACTTTGTAATCATCATTGAAATGATCATACCCAAAGCCAAAATTATATTTAATATTCCCATTTGGATTCTGAGGAGTACTTGCACGAGGATGAATCAGGTCAATATAAGTACGAATAGTCGGATTCCAAAAGGTTATATGTTCATATCCATCGTACAATAAGACTACACCATTACAGGTGCCAATAAATTTACTGAAAAAATCCCAGTCCATAGGACATTTTAGTACAGAATGTAAGAGTGTATCAATATCAACACGATGCATACCTGCATCACTGCCAACAGAAGCCATTCCTATGCTCCTGCAAAGTATGATAAGATTAGAGCGAGTTCTCATGGAATTACACCAATGCAGGTTGGCAAAGTATCGACTGTCGATCAAATCACAATAGGCTTTCGAAACTGAGCGATAGCACAACAGTTTTTTGGCAGGTAAGTGAGCGAAAATGCATACCACTACCTCAAAGGGAGCATCAAAGAACATCTCCTTTGACATTTTTAAGGGGTTATAAGGATGAAGATGGGAAAAATGAAGAGTTGAAAGGATGAATATGAAATGAGTGTAACCAAAGTCTTTTGAGTTAAGGAAAAGGGGGATTATGTCATTAAAACTACGTGTAAGTTGGCTACGTGTAAGTTGGGCAGGACTAGGACTACGTGTAACAAGCACAATACTTTAGCAGCAATAAAAGAGATGAACATCCTCATCCCTTTGCATACAATGTCAATATGTAACGTATGCATTCTCCTATATGCATCCTCATCTTGAAGGGAAAAAAGCAAAGGGAGGGGTTAAAGGGAGGGGTTAGGCATGCCTCTCATTTGGGGTTCTGGGGTTTAGCTATCATTAGGTGCTATCTCTAGTTATTGTTCTCAACACTTTGCTACTCTCTTCTTTTTTTTTTTATGAATTTTATGGTATGTTTTGTGATGAAAAAGTATTAAGTTGTAATTATAAAATGAATATTTCTATTACTAGTTTAATTAATTTAGAATTAACAAATAATGTATTTTGGTATTGTAATTTAATTATTTTATATTAACTTTTAGCTTGTGACATTCTAGTTTGAATTTTGGGATTATTCAAGATTATGTACATTCATAATTTCAGTTTATAAAATGAATTCGATTTATTAGTTAATTGTATTAATATTATATAAATGTAATATATCTTTCATTTGTTTTTCTTCTATAATCATTATTTTTTTATTATTTCTTGTAAGTTCTGGTCTAAATAACTTTCTTATGTAAATGAATTTAATATAATTATAATGATTTGTTTGGAGATTAATATTTATACATACTGATATCTTTTATAAATCAATGTAAATAGATACTTATAATTAATGGTAAAACTTTATTCTCATTAGTTCAAATACATTTTATATATTTTTAATTGTATATTTTTAAAATTTTTATCTCACTATGCATTCCAAATTTAATTATACTTTTGTATAAATTTGTTATATATATATATATATTTGCAAAAGATGATAATGATATTATATAATTGTATACATTCTCATTTATAATAATTTTTTTTGTAATTTGATTTTTTCAAAAAGAAATGTAACATAGACAAATGTAGGTTTAAAATTCATCATTTCATAGATTGTATATCCCAAATACTCCAACATGAACTAAAACTAAAAACATAGATGTAAGTTTATAGTTGTGAATAAAGAGGAAACTATTTTTTTAAATTTTCTAAGTATTTTAGATAATTACCAAATTGAAATATAAATAAGGAAGAATATTAAATAATCTAAAATATTTGGTTAGAAATGACTTATATATATATGACTTAAATAAATATGAGAAATCACTAATATTTAATCAAAATTTAATTAATGGGATAATTTTATTATTTTTCATAAAAGGATTGATTGATAATTGATTAAATAGTGCTAAATTTTAAACCTTTTCTAGCTACACTTTAATTAAGTTTCAAAAATAGTTATCCTCTTTTTAGTTTTGCCATGTTGTCGCTTGTTTTGTCCACTAGGTAGTCTTGTTAATAACTAATTTTTCTAAGAAAATTTATTCTCATGAGTTTTAAATTTTAACTAGTGTAGTTTATAAATTTAGAAATCAATATAAGATAACTAGTAATGTCCATTAATACCAACTTGCCAACTTATAAGTTTTAGGGATTATTTCATAGATATCCAAGTTTTACATTTTTTTTACAAAGTTACTATATTTTTAAAAAATAATTGTAAAAATATGTTGTGCAACTTTGAAACCATTTTGCAACCAAGTTTGAAATTGAATTTGAAAAATATTTGCGAAAATATGTTCTGCAAATTTCTAACCATATTTACAACATAATTTGTAACCGAAATGTAACTTAAACAAGCAATTGCACAATTTAAAATAAATGCAAGTTATTATGCAATATTGTATGTTAGGAATATGTTGTGAACTTGATAGTAAATTGAACAAAACACTTTAGTAGATTTAACTTAGTGTTTTTAGCTCTCGACGGATGTTCTATAATAGTCCCGACGGATGAACTTTATAGTCCCGACGGATGACCACTGAACATCCATCAAGAGTGTAGCTTATATAATAATAAGTCTTCTAGCACATGTGTGCAAATAATAATGTATTAGTTGAGTAGCTTGTATAGGATTCTTTAAGTCATGTTCTACTAGATTGATATACAGAATAGGGTGGCTAATTGTAAATATAAGATGTCTTGCAATTCCGTATAAGTGAAATAGAGTCAAGTGGCAGAAAGGCTCCTCACGGATGATCTACAAAGGCTCCCGACAGATAATCAACAAGGAATCCAACGGATGACCAACGTAGTCCCGACGGATGATCATATTCAAAAGTGCAGTTGACATTGACTATACAGTCACATGCGTCGGGTGTTTACAAATGGAATGTGGCAGCCTAATTGCAGGATTTAGAGAACAAAGAAGCATTACAATTTTCATGCAATTATGAAGATATTCAAAGATGCTGGATAGTGTAATGAAGCAGCATGAAATTAGACTAAAAATAATTTTTGTTTTACTTGTTTGTCTTTTTATCATGTAACTTGGTAGTATATAAACCAAGTGTAGCGAGTAGAACAAGTTATCAAGAAAGTAAGCATTATTTTCAGAAAGGGATCTTTACTCCAACATCCTTCCTGCTCATCTTGTTAGTTGCTTTGATCTTTAAACTCTTAGTGTGTCAAGAGCTTGCTCTGATACCAATTGTTAATCCCGGACAATCTAATAGTTGAATTACAAAATGGGGGGTTGAATATAATTCTTGGTTTCTTCTTCGATTTTAAGAACTTATCTAACAAATATACATGACGGTGTTTGAATATGCAAAAGTGCGAAATGAAAGTATTGATGTATTCAAACAGAAAGTAATTTAAACATAAATATTTAAAAACTTTCTGGTGGATTGAACTTATCCACTAGATATATGTATATTTCGAGAACTCCGTGATACAAAGATTGTACACAGCTGCTTACAAGTAGAATCACAAGGAACGAAGAAATTCTTCAGAGATACAACCTTCTCTATTTCTCTAGTTGATTGCTTGATTTACTACGAGCTACTCTTGGTTTATATATTACCAAGTTACAAGTGAATAAAATAAACTAATAAAATAAAATGTGTCTTTGTCTAATAACATGCTTCTTCATTTCTCCATCCAGTATCTTTGGTTTTCTTCAAGAAAGCATGAAAATAAAAATGCTTTTTTATTCTCTAAAACCTGATTATAGGCTGCCACATTCCTTTTGTGTGTAATCAACCCATGTGACTGTCAAATCACTATCAACTCCTGTTTGAAATTCGTTATCCGTCGAGACTCAGTTGGATCATCCATTGAAACTCCATTGAATCATCCATCGAAACTCAATTGAATCATCCGTCGAAACTCAATTGAGTCATCCATTGAAATGTGACTTGGGTCATTCGTCGAAGCCTTGTGATGAACATCCGTCAAAAGTGTTTCCATAGCAGTTGACTCAATTTCACTTATGTAAAATTACAAGGCATCTAATATATACAATTTTCCAACCTATTTTACATATTATTCTTGCAGTCAACATAAATTAGAATGTCCTACAACTTCTAATTCTTTAAGGCATTACAACACACAGGAATGTGCTACAAAATACTTATTAATACATAAACTACTCGTTCAACAGATGACATATAAGATCATCCGTCGAAAGCTACAAACACACTTAATCAAATTTACTAAGGATTTTTTACAACTTATCAAGCCTGTAACATGTTCCTAACACTGTGTTTAAATTGTGGGACGTACAATACTTTATGCAAAACCAGGCCATTCGAGAGTTTGACATCACCAGTGTGAGTTATCTTTGCCGTGTCACCAGTTGGTAACTTGATAATAAGTTCAGTTTTAGCAGGTTGAACATTCATCAAATTATCAAGACTTGATGTCATATGGTCACTTTCTCCGGAGTCTATAATCCAGGTGTCCTTATCTACATTCAACCTATTAATTGACACCATTCCTGAAAAATAATTTTCCAGTTCATCCTCAGTTTCATAACCTTTAACTTGGGACTTACCCTCACTTAGCAGTAACTTCAGTAATTGTTGTAGTTGTTGTGCTTTAGAAACAACTTCACTTTCATCAGCTTGTGAATTAACTTGGGCATTGTTGGCCATTTCGTGATGATCAACTCTATGATTTGACTAAACATGGTTGATAGCTCAAATTCACTGTGGTGTAGGACATCAGTTTGGGTTTCTTCTTGCTGGATAGCAGCAAATGCCATTTCCACACTAGGTAAGGGAATCCGCATTAAAAGTTGACTACGAACAGCAGAGTAACACTCATCTAAACCATTTAAAATTGAAACAGTTTTGACTCAGCCTTTTGGGTTTCAATAGCGGTTAAAAGAGATGTCACATCAATGGCTATAGTGGTCACAATCGACAAGGTATTCATAGAGTCAAGCTCTTCCCATAAGCTACTGAGGGTAGTAAAATAATCATTAATTTTTAGCTTGTTTTGTTTATGCCCAAAGAGGTCTTTACTCGACTTATACTTTCGAGACCCATTGCTTAACAAAAAGCGCTTTTCAAGCTCAAGCCATATATCATAAGTAGTATTAATGAACAAAATAGACTGCCTTATATTATCAAATACGTTACTATGAAGCCAAGAAATTAACAGGTCATTGCACGTATCCCATTGTGCAGCTTTTGTTACATTATCTGTGCTCCTTTTGGCTGTACCATTCAAGAACCCCAACTTTCTTTTGGATGATAGCTGAATTTCAAAGGATCTTTTTCAGGACTTATAGTCACCAGCTCCTTGCAGATTTGTCACACTAATTGAGAGTGAATAATGAGATGTGTAAGAACAAAGGATTTTGCATATCTGCAAAGGTAAGACGTCCTCCAATTACCATGATACAGAAGTTTCTCAAAAAAAAAGACTTGTTTCTTTGTTAATCTGGAAGAATCAAATTAAGGATTGAGGAGAATGAAATAAAAGAAGAGTGCTTTGATATGATGGGTGAAAAGGGATGAAGCTAAATCTGCAGTGCTAGCTTTGATACTATGTAGACATCTAGAGCAAATAGTGAATTGCAGATAAAGCAATGAACAAGAAATACTAAGCAATGCTTCAATAATAATTCATTGTCATCTGAATGAGTAGACTTCATACACCTATACATTGGGAATATGCCTCATGGCCAAAATACTAGTAACAAACTAAAGACTCCAGAAATAGAATAAATGCAATGCAACAGAATTGAAAAAGAAAAAGAAGGTAACAACGATAAACTGAGTGGTCCAGGCAGCTAGCATTGATATGACAACATGTGTAAATTGAGGTGGCAGCTGACATGGAACATATACATCATTATAAGTAATTAATTTTATACAAACATGCATCAATTATAAAGATCCAACCGTATATTTACATATAAGCATCCATGATCCTAACATCATACTACAGACATTTATAACTTGAAGAGACAACTTGCATTACTAGTCATCAAAAGAACTGGATGATCGGACTTCATCTCCTTGGATCTCACATGTGTCGAGCTATAGTATTAAGAAACGCCGGATCTGTCATAAAAACTCTCAGAATTAATACTTGCAATCTACAGTGGTTTAACAAGTTGAATTTGTTTTTACAACGAGCCTCGTACTTAATTTAACTGATGCCAGAAGTGTCGCTTCCATGAGGAACACGGAAAGATTAGCTCCAACCGGTCAGGAGTAAAGGAAAGGAGCATGAGTGAAATTCAAAAATATAATTATTATTTGCAATTGAAAGAGGTCTTGCTACCATTTACTTGTATATTTGTAACCATAAACTATGACAGCTGCTGAACATTTTCCATGATACCAGTAGAATAAATGACAGATAAATGGCAATGTCTGATTAGTTTTATTGTATGAACCATTAAGATACACCCTAGAGTTGATCAACATATATGTAATAGAAGAAAAATCATTTGAATTATAAAGGTCAAGTTTCAACTTACACGAATCATGGTAGTTAATGTGGTGAAGTATTTGCCAGAAGACTCAAAACTCAAAGATCCCCCTGAATAGTTCAGTCACAAAGTTTGCGATCACAGAGAAGATTGATTCTACACATTGATATGCAAAATTAGTAATTAATGACTGTCATTAACCAGAACCAAATGGAGTATACTACAAACGTCATAGATGGCCAACAGATCACTGTAAGAACTTATAATTGCTCTTATCCTCTTAACAGAGAGTAAAGAATCCATTGAGGTAATTCAAGAACATTAATATCATAAATGAAGTAAAACAGGTGCTATCAGTAATTAATGCAGAACATTGTGAAAATAAGTTAAAGTGATGCAACAGCAAGTTTAATTGAAATGATCAAGAAGGAAAGAACACTTAAAATTGGATACTCATATAGTTTAAAAGACAAGTTCAAAATACAAGCTTTAATAAGTTCCAAAATAGTACAAGGAAACTGCAAAAACAACTTGCTGATAGCTAGGACTAAATGATATGCAATTGACTTAAAAAATTCAGCATAAGAATTAAAGATATAGGATTGAGTAGGATTGATTACCTTCATTACTTTGTATATCGTCTTCGACAACCTTTTCCTCTCCTATATGCTGATTCTCCTTATCACTTGAACCGCAATCAAGATGAACAAGACTTTCAACACAGACGTCTGAGCCAAAGTAGTCAGGCAAACCCCTAATATTTATCTCTCGTCCTTCCTCTCCCTTGACTAGATCATACCATAACAACTTCATGCGGTTATCCAAAAGTACATTCTTACCACGCTTTGAATATGCCAATGGCTTACAAAATTTACTTGGATAATCTAGTGAAAGTAATTTTGTCCACGAATACGGTTCTTTGTCTACTTCGTGGAGTATCCATGTGTCTGAAAAGCCCACCGAGTCCTCTTCACCTTCAACGACCAAAGAGCAGTGAGCCCAAAGAGATTCTTCCAACGACCCAATTGTAATTTCAACCTCAGAACTAATATCTTCATATAGGGGCGTTGGTATAATCCTATACTCTTCCGTTGCAAGATCAAATGCAACAATTAAGCTGCGGAAATTAGAATCAACACTTCGCTCCACACAAGTCCAGTATAAGGAACCACCAACATATGCACCATAACATCCACTTTTACAAACAAAATACGGAAAGTCTCCTATTTTTCTCCATATATTTGATTTCAAACTAAAAACATAAGCTTCCTTAACAATTTCCTCACCATTTAGTACTGCTGTAATATCCAACTGAAAAGACATCACCACTTTGTAATCATCATTGAAATGATCATACCCAAAGCCAAAATTATATTTAATATTCCCATTTGGATTCTGAGGAGTACTTGCACGAGGATGAATCAGGTCAATATAAGTACGAATAGTCGGATTCCAAAAGGTTATATGTTCATATCCATCGTACAATAAGACTACACCATTACAGGTGCCAATAAATTTACTGAAAAAATCCCAGTCCATAGGACATTTTAGTACAGAATGTAAGAGTGTATCAATATCAACACGATGCATACCTGCATCACTGCCAACAGAAGCCATTCCTATGCTCCTGCAAAGTATGATAAGATTAGAGCGAGTTCTCATGGAATTACACCAATGCAGGTTGGCAAAGTATCGACTGTCGATCAAATCACAATAGGCTTTCGAAACTGAGCGATAGCACAACAGTTTTTTGGCAGGTAAGTGAGCGAAAATGAATACCACTACCTCAAAGGGAGCATCAAAGAACATCTCCTTTGACATTTTTAAGGGGTTATAAGGATGAAGATGGGAAAAATGAAGAGTTGAAAGGATGAATATGAAATGAGTGTAACCAAAGTCTTTTGAGTTAAGGAAAAGGGGGATTATGTCATTAAAACTACGTGTAAGTTGGCTACGTGTAAGTTGGGCAGGACTAGGACTACGTGTAACAAGCACAATACTTTAGCAGCAATAAAAGAGATGAACATCCTCATCCCTTTGCATACAATGTCAATATGTAACGTATGCATTCTCCTATATGCATCCTCATCTTGAAGGGAAAAAAGCAAAGGGAGGGGTTAAAGGGAGGGGTTAGGCATGCCTCTCATTTGGGGTTCTGGGGTTCGGGCTGTTCTCGACACTAGCTATCATTAGGTGCTATCTCTAGTTATTGTTCTCAACACTTTGCTACTCTCTTCTTTTTTTTTTTATGAATTTTATGGTATGTTTTGTGATGAAAAAGTATTAAGTTGTAATTATAAAATGAATATTTCTATTACTAGTTTAATTAATTTAGAATTAACAAATAATGTATTTTGGTATTGTAATTTAATTATTTTATATTAACTTTTAGCTTGTGACATTCTAGTTTGAATTTTGGGATTATTCAAGATTATGTACATTGATAATTTCAGTTTATAAAATGAATTTGATTTATTAGTTAATTGTATTAATATTATATAAATGTAATATATCTTTCATTTGTTTTTCTTCTATAATCATTATTTTTTGATTATTTTTTGTAAGTTCTGGTCTAAATAACTTTCTTATGTAAATGAATTTAATATAATTATAATGATTTGTTTGGAGATTAATATTTATACATACTGATATCTTTTATAAATCAATGTAAATAGATACTTATAATTAATGGTAAAACTTTATTCTCATTAGTTCAAATACATTTTATATATTTTTAATTGTATATTTTTAAAATTTTTATCTCACTATGCATTCCAAATTTAATTATACTTTTGTATAAATTTGTTATATATATATATTTGCAAAAGATGATAATGATATTATATAATTGTATACATTCTCATTTATAATAATTTTTTTTGTAATTTGATTTTTTCAAAAAGAAATGTAACATAGACAAATGTAGGTTTAAAATTCATCATTTCATAGATTGTATATCCCAAATACTCCAACATGAACTAAAACTAAAAACATAGATGTAAGTTTATAGTTGTGAATAAAGAGGAAACTATTTTTTTAAATTTTCTAAGTATTTTAGATAATTACCAAATTGAAATATAAATAAGGAAGAATATTAAATAATCTAAAATATTTGGTTAGAAATGACTTATATATATATGACTTAAATAAATATGAGAAATCACTAATATTTAATCAAAATTTAATTAATGGGATAATTTTATTATTTTTCATAAAAGGATTGATTGATAATTGATTAAATAGTGCTAAATTTTAAACCTTTTCTAGCTACACTTTAATTAAGTTTCAAAAATAGTTATCCTCTTTTTAGTTTTGCCATGTTGTCGCTTGTTTTGTCCACTAGGTAGTCTTGTTAATAACTAATTTTTCTAAGAAAATTTATTCTCATGAGTTTTAAATTTTAACTAGTGTAGTTTATAAATTTAGAAATCAATATAAGATAACTAGTAATGTCCATTAATACCAACTTGCCAACTTATAAGTTTTAGGGATTATTTCATAGATATCCAAGTTTTACATTTTTTTTACAAAGTTACTATATTTTTAAAAAATAATTGTAAAAATATGTTGTGCAACTTTGAAACCATTTTGCAACCAAGTTTGAAATTGAATTTGAAAAATATTTGCGAAAATATGTTCTGCAAATTTCTAACCATATTTACAACATAATTTGTAACCGAAATGTAACTTAAACAAGCAATTGCACAATTTAAAATAAATGCAAGTTATTATGCAATATTGTATGTTAGGAATATGTTGTGAACTTGATAGTAAATTGAACAAAACACTTTAGTAGATTTAACTTAGTGTTTTTAGCTCTCGACGGATGTTCTATAATAGTCCCGACGGATGAACTTTATAGTCCCTACGGATGACCACTGAACATCCATCAAGAGTGTAGCTTATATAATAATAAGTCTTCTAGCACATGTGTGCAAATAATAATGTATTAGTTGAGTAGCTTGTATAGGATTCTTTAAGTCATGTTCTACTAGATTGATATACAGAATAGGGTGGCTAATTGTAAATATAAGATGTCTTGCAATTCCGTATAAGTGAAATAGAGTCAAGTGGCAGAAAGGCTCCTCACGGATGATCTACAAAGGCTCCCGACAGATAATCAACAAGGAATCCAACGGATGACCAACGTAGTCCCGACGGATGATCATATTCAAAAGTGCAGTTGACATTGACTATACAGTCACATGCGTCGGGTGTTTACAAATGGAATGTGGCAGCCTAATTGCAGGATTTAGAGAACAAAGAAGCATTACAATTTTCATGCAATTATGAAGATATTCAAAGATGCTGGATAGTGTAATGAAGCAGCATGAAATTAGACTAAAAATAATTTTTGTTTTACTTGTTTGTCTTTTTATCATGTAACTTGGTAGTATATAAACCAAGTGTAGCGAGTAGAACAAGTTATCAAGAAAGTAAGCATTATTTTCAGAAAGGGATCTTTACTCCAACATCCTTCCTGCTCATCTTGTTAGTTGCTTTGATCTTTAAACTCTTAGTGTGTCAAGAGCTTGCTCTGATACCAATTGTTAATCCCGGACAATCTAATAGTTGAATTACAAAATGGGGGGTTGAATATAATTCTTGGTTTCTTCTTCGATTTTAAGAACTTATCTAACAAATATACATGACGGTGTTTGAATATGCAAAAGTGCGAAATGAAAGTATTGATGTATTCAAACAGAAAGTAATTTAAACATAAATATTTAAAAACTTTCTGGTGGATTGAACTTATCCACTAGATATATGTATATTTCGAGAACTCCGTGATACAAAGATTGTACACAGCTGCTTACAAGTAGAATCACAAGGAACGAATAAATTCTTCAGAGATACAACCTTCTCTATTTCTCTAGTTGATTGCTTGATTTACTACGAGCTACTCTTGGTTTATATATTACCAAGTTACAAGTGAATAAAATAAACTAATAAAATAAAATGTGTCTTTGTCTAATAACATGCTTCTTCATTTCTCCATCCAGTATCTTTGGTTTTCTTCAAGAAAGCATGAAAATAAAATGCTTTTTTATTCTCTAAAACCTGATTATAGGCTGCCACATTCCTTTTGTGTGTAATCAACCCATGTGACTGTCAAATCACTATCAACTCCTGTTTGAAATTCGTTATCCGTCGAGACTCAGTTGGATCATCCATTGAAACTCCATTGAATCATCCATCGAAACTCAATTGAATCATCCGTCGAAACTCAATTGAGTCATCCATTGAAATGTGACTTGGGTCATTCGTCGAAGCCTTGTGATGAACATCCGTCAAAAGTGTTTCCATAGCAGTTGACTCAATTTCACTTATGTAAAATTACAAGGCATCTAATATATACAATTTTCCAACCTATTTTACATATTATTCTTGCAGTCAACATAAATTAGAATGTCCTACAACTTCTAATTCTTTAAGGCATTACAACACACAGGAATGTGCTACAAAATACTTATTAATACATAAACTACTCGTTCAACAGATGACATATAAGATCATCCGTCGAAAGCTACAAACACACTTAATCAAATTTACTAAGGATTTTTTACAACTTATCAAGCCTGTAACATGTTCCTAACACTGTGTTTAAATTGTGGGACGTACAATACTTTATGCAAAACCAGGCCATTCGAGAGTTTGACATCACCAGTGTGAGTTATCTTTGCCGTGTCACCAGTTGGTAACTTGATAATAAGTTCAGTTTTAGCAGGTTGAACATTCATCAAATTATCAAGACTTGATGTCATATGGTCACTTTCTCCGGAGTCTATAATCCAGGTGTCCTTATCTACATTCAACCTATTAATTGACACCATTCCTGAAAAATAATTTTCCAGTTCATCCTCAGTTTCATAACCTTTAACTTGGGACTTACCCTCACTTAGCAGTAACTTCAGTAATTGTTGTAGTTGTTGTGCTTTAGAAACAACTTCACTTTCATCAGCTTGTGAATTAACTTGGGCATTGTTGGCCATTTCGTGATGATCAACTCTATGATTTGACTAAACATGGTTGATAGCTCAAATTCACTGTGGTGTAGGACATCAGTTTGGGTTTCTTCTTGCTGGATAGCAGCAAATGCCATTTCCACACTAGGTAAGGGAATCCGCATTAAAAGTTGACTACGAACAGCAGAGTAACACTCATCTAAACCATTTAAAATTGAAACAATTTTGACTCAGCCTTTTGGGTTTCAATAGCGGTTAAAAGAGATGTCACATCAATGGCTATAGTGGTCACAATCGACAAGGTATTCATAGAGTCAAGCTCTTCCCATAAGCTACTGAGGGTAGTAAAATAATCATTAATTTTTAGCTTGTTTTGTTTATGCCCAAAGAGGTCTTTACTCGACTTATACTTTCGAGACCCATTGCTTAACAAAAAGCGCTTTTCAAGCTCAAGCCATATATCATAAGTAGTATTAATGAACAAAATAGACTGCCTTATATTATCAAATACGTTACTATGAAGCCAAGAGGTCATTGCACGTATCCCATTGTGCAGCTTTTGTTACATTATCTGTGCTCCTTTTGGCTGTACCATTCAAGAACCCCAACTTTCTTTTGGATGATAGCTGAATTTCAAAGGATCTTTTTCAGGACTTATAGTCACCAGCTCCTTGCAGATTTGTCACACTAATTGAGAGTGAATAATGAGATGTGTAAGAACAAAGGATTTTGTATATCTGCAAAGGTAAGACGTCCTCCAATTACCATGATACAGAAGTTTCTCAAAAAAAAAGACTTGTTTCTTTGTTAATCTGGAAGAATCAAATTAAGGATTGAGGAGAATGAAATAAAAGAAGAGTGCTTTGATATGATGGGTGAAAAGGGATGAAGCTAAATCTGCAGTGCTAGCTTTGATACTATGTAGACATCTAGAGCAAATAGTGAATTGCAGATAAAGCAATGAACAAGAAATACTAAGCAATGCTTCAATAATAATTCATTGTCATCTGAATGAGTAGACTTCATACACCTATACATTGGGAATATGCCTCATGGCCAAAATACTAGTAACAAACTAAAGACTCCAGAAATAGAATAAATGCAATGCAACAGAATTGAAAAAGAAAAAGAAGGTAACAACGATAAACTGAGTGGTCCAGGCAGCTAGCATTGATATGACAACATGTGTAAATTGAGGTGGCAGCTGACATGGAACATATACATCATTATAAGTAATTAATTTTATACAAACATGCTTCAATTATAAAGATCCAACCGTATATTTACATATAAGCATCCATGATCCTAACATCATACTACAGACATTTATAACTTGAAGAGACAACTTGCATTACTAGTCATCAAAAGAACTGGATGATCGGACTTCATCTCCTTGGATCTCACATGTGTCGAGCTATAGTATTAAGAAACGCCGGATCTGTCATAAAAACTCTCAGAATTAATACTTGCAATCTACAGTGGTTTAACAAGTTGAATTTGTTTTTACAACGAGCCTCGTACTTAATTTAACTGATGCCAGAAGTGTCGCTTCCATGAGGAACACGGAAAGATTAGCTCCAACCGGTCAGGAGTAAAGGAAAGGAGCATGAGTGAAATTCAAAAATATAATTATTATTTGCAATTGAAAGAGGTCTTGCTACCATTTACTTGTATATTTGTAACCATAAACTATGACAGCTGCTGAACATTTTCCATGATACCAGTAGAATAAATGACAGATAAATGGCAATGTCTGATTAGTTTTATTGTATGAACCATTAAGATACACCCTAGAGTTGATCAACATATATGTAATAGAAGAAAAATCATTTGAATTATAAAGGTCAAGTTTCAACTTACACGAATCATGGTAGTTAATGTGGTGAAGTATTTGCCAGAAGACTCAAAACTCAAAGATCCCCCTGAATAGTTCAGTCACAAAGTTTGCGATCACAGAGAAGATTGATTCTACACATTGATATGCAAAATTAGTAATTAATGACTGTCATTAACCAGAACCAAATGGAGTATACTACAAACGTCATAGATGGCCAACAGATCACTGTAAGAACTTATAATTGCTCTTATCCTCTTAACAGAGAGTAAAGAATCCATTGAGGTAATTCAAGAACATTAATATCATAAATGAAGTAAAACAGGTGCTATCAGTAATTAATGCAGAACATTGTGAAAATAAGTTAAAGTGATGCAACAGCAAGTTTAATTGAAATGATCAAGAAGGAAAGAACACTTAAAATTGGATACTCATATAGTTTAAAAGACAAGTTCAAAATACAAGCTTTAATAAGTTCCAAAATAGTACAAGGAAACTGCAAAAACAACTTGCTGATAGCTAGGACTAAATGATATGCAATTGACTTAAAAAATTCAGCATAAGAATTAAAGATATAGGATTGAGTAGGATTGATTACCTTCATTACTTTGTATATCGTCTTCGACAACCTTTTCCTCTCCTATATGCTGATTCTCCTTATCACTTGAACCGCAATCAAGATGAACAAGACTTTCAACACAGACGTCTGAGCCAAAGTAGTCAGGCAAACCCCTAATATTTATCTCTCGTCCTTCCTCTCCCTTGACTAGATCATACCATAACAACTTCATGCGGTTATCCAAAAGTACATTCTTACCACGCTTTGAATATGCCAATGGCTTACAAAATTTACTTGGATAATCTAGTGAAAGTAATTTTGTCCACGAATACGGTTCTTTGTCTACTTCGTGGAGTATCCATGTGTCTGAAAAGCCCACCGAGTCCTCTTCACCTTCAACGACCAAAGAGCAGTGAGCCCAAAGAGATTCTTCCAACGACCCAATTGTAATTTCAACCTCAGAACTAATATCTTCATATAGGGGCGTTGGTATAATCCTATACTCTTCCGTTGCAAGATCAAATGCAACAATTAAGCTGCGGAAATTAGAATCAACACTTCGCTCCACACAAGTCCAGTATAAGGAACCACCAACATATGCACCATAACATCCACTTTTACAAACAAAATACGGAAAGTCTCCTATTTTTCTCCATATATTTGATTTCAAACTAAAAACATAAGCTTCCTTAACAATTTCCTCACCATTTAGTACTGCTGTAATATCCAACTGAAAAGACATCACCACTTTGTAATCATCATTGAAATGATCATACCCAAAGCCAAAATTATATTTAATATTCCCATTTGGATTCTGAGGAGTACTTGCACGAGGATGAATCAGGTCAATATAAGTACGAATAGTCGGATTCCAAAAGGTTATATGTTCATATCCATCGTACAATAAGACTACACCATTACAGGTGCCAATAAATTTACTGAAAAAATCCCAGTCCATAGGACATTTTAGTACAGAATGTAAGAGTGTATCAATATCAACACGATGCATACCTGCATCACTGCCAACAGAAGCCATTCCTATGCTCCTGCAAAGTATGATAAGATTAGAGCGAGTTCTCATGGAATTACACCAATGCAGGTTGGCAAAGTATCGACTGTCGATCAAATCACAATAGGCTTTCGAAACTGAGCGATAGCACAACAGTTTTTTGGCAGGTAAGTGAGCGAAAATGAATACCACTACCTCAAAGGGAGCATCAAAGAACATCTCCTTTGACATTTTTAAGGGGTTATAAGGATGAAGATGGGAAAAATGAAGAGTTGAAAGGATGAATATGAAATGAGTGTAACCAAAGTCTTTTGAGTTAAGGAAAAGGGGGATTATGTCATTAAAACTACGTGTAAGTTGGCTACGTGTAAGTTGGGCAGGACTAGGACTACGTGTAACAAGCACAATACTTTGCTACTCTCTTCTTTTTTTTTTATGAATTTTATGGTATGTTTTGTGATGAAAAAGTATTAAGTTGTAATTATAAAATGAATATTTCTATTACTAGTTTAATTAATTTAGAATTAACAAATAATGTATTTTGGTATTGTAATTTAATTATTTTATATTAACTTTTAGCTTGTGACATTCTAGTTTGAATTTTGGGATTATTCAAGATTATGTACATTGATAATTTCAGTTTATAAAATGAATTTGATTTATTAGTTAATTGTATTAATATTATATAAATGTAATATATCTTTCATTTGTTTTTCTTCTATAATCATTATTTTTTGATTATTTTTTGTAAGTTCTGGTCTAAATAACTTTCTTATGTAAATGAATTTAATATAATTATAATGATTTGTTTGGAGATTAATATTTATACATACTGATATCTTTTATAAATCAATGTAAATAGATACTTATAATTAATGGTAAAACTTTATTCTCATTAGTTCAAATACATTTTATATATTTTTAATTGTATATTTTTAAAATTTTTATCTCACTATGCATTCCAAATTTAATTATACTTTTGTATAAATTTGTTATATATATATATTTGCAAAAGATGATAATGATATTATATAATTGTATACATTCTCATTTATAATAATTTTTTTTGTAATTTGATTTTTTCAAAAAGAAATGTAACATAGACAAATGTAGGTTTAAAATTCATCATTTCATAGATTGTATATCCCAAATACTCCAACATGAACTAAAACTAAAAACATAGATGTAAGTTTATAGTTGTGAATAAAGAGGAAACTATTTTTTTAAATTTTCTAAGTATTTTAGATAATTACCAAATTGAAATATAAATAAGGAAGAATATTAAATAATCTAAAATATTTGGTTAGAAATGACTTATATATATATGACTTAAATAAATATGAGAAATCACTAATATTTAATCAAAATTTAATTAATGGGATAATTTTATTATTTTTCATAAAAGGATTGATTGATAATTGATTAAATAGTGCTAAATTTTAAACCTTTTCTAGCTACACTTTAATTAAGTTTCAAAAATAGTTATCCTCTTTTTAGTTTTGCCATGTTGTCGCTTGTTTTGTCCACTAGGTAGTCTTGTTAATAACTAATTTTTCTAAGAAAATTTATTCTCATGAGTTTTAAATTTTAACTAGTGTAGTTTATAAATTTAGAAATCAATATAAGATAACTAGTAATGTCCATTAATACCAACTTGCCAACTTATAAGTTTTAGGGATTATTTCATAGATATCCAAGTTTTACATTTTTTTTACAAAGTTACTATATTTTTAAAAAATAATTGTAAAAATATGTTGTGCAACTTTGAAACCATTTTGCAACCAAGTCTGAAATTGAATTTGAAAAATATTTGCGAAAATATGTTCTGCAAATTTCTAACCATATTTACAACATAATTTGTAACCGAAATGTAACTTAAACAAGCAATTGCACAATTTAAAATAAATGCAAGTTATTATGCAATATTTTATGTTAGGAATATGTTGTGAACTTGATAGTAAATTGAACAAAACACTTTAGTAGATTTAACTTAGTGTTTTTAGCTCCCGACAGATGTTCTATAATAGTCCCGACGGATGAACTTTATAGTCCCTACGGATGACCACTGAACATCCATCAAGAGTATAGCTTATATAATAATAAGGCTTCTAGCACATGTGTGCAAATAATAATGTATTAGTTGAGTAGCTTGTATAGGATTCTTTAAGTCATGTTCTACTAGATTGATATACAGAATAGGGTGGCTAATTATAAATATAAGATGTCTTGCAATTCCGTATAAGTGAAATAGAGTCAAGTGGCAGAAAGGCTCCTCACGGATGATCTACAAAGGCTCCCGACAGATAACCAACAAGGAATCCAACGGATGACCAACGTAGTCCCGACGGATGATCATATTCAAAAGTGCAGTTGACATTGACTATACAGTCACATGCGTCGGGTGTTTACAAATGGAATGTGGCAGCCTAATTGCAGGATTTAGAGAATAAAGAAGCATTACAATTTTCATGCAATTATGAAGATATTCAAAGATGCTGGATAGTGTAATGAAGCAGCATGAAATTAGACTAAAAATAATTTTTGTTTTACTTGTTTGTCTTTTTATCATGTAACTTGGTAGTATATAAACCAAGTGTAGCGAGTAGAACAAGTTATCAAGAAAGTAAGCATTATTTTCAGAAAGGGATCTTTACTCCAACATCCTTCCTGCTCATCTTGTTAGTTGCTTTGATCTTTAAACTCTTAGTGTGTCAAGAGCTTGCTCTGATACCAATTGTTAATCCCGGACAATCTAATAGTTGAATTACAAAAGGGGGGGTTGAATATAATTCTTGGTTTCTTCTTCGATTTTAAGAACTTATCAAACAAATATACATGACGGTGTTTGAATATGCAAAAGTGCGAAATGAAAGTATTGATGTATTCAAACAGAAAGTAATTTAAACATAAGTATTTAAAAACTTTCTGGTGGATTGAACTTATCCACTAGATATATGTATATTTCGAGAACTCCGTGATACAAAGATTGTACAGAGCTGCTTACAAGTAGAATCACAAGGAACGAAGAAATTCTTCAGAAATACAACCTTCTCTATTTCTCTAGTTGATTGCTTGATTTACTACGAGCTACTCTTGATTTATATATTACCAAGTTACAAGTGAATAAAATAAACTAATAAAATAAAATGTGTCTTTGTCTAATAACATGCTTCTTCATTTCTCCATCCAGTATCTTTGGTTTTCTTCAAGAAAGCATGAAAATGAAAATGCTTTTTTATTCTCTAAAACCTGATTATAGGCTGCCACATTCCTTTTGTGTGTAATCAACCCATGTGACTGTCAAATCACTATCAACTCCTGTTTGAAATTCGTTATCCGTCGAGACTCAGTTGGATCATCCATTGAAACTCCATTGAATCATCCATCGAAACTCAATGGAATCATCCGTCGAAACTCAATTGAGTCATCCATTGAAATGTGACTTGGGTCATTCGTCGAAGCCTTGTGATGAACATCCGTCAAAAGTGTTTCCATAGCAATTGACTCAATTTTACTTATGTAAAATTACTAGGCATCTAATATATACAAATTTCCAACCTATTTTACATATTATTCTTGCAGTCAACATAAATTAGAATGTCCTACAACTTCTAATTCTTTAAGGCATTACAACACACAGGAATGTGCTACAAAATACTTATTAATACATAAACTACTCGTTCAACAGATGACATATAAGATCATCCGTCGAAAGCTACAAACACACTTAATCAAATTTACTAAGGATTTTTTACAACTTATCAAGCCTGTAACATGTTCCTAACACTGTGTTTAAATTGTGGGACGTACAATACTTTATGCAAAACCAGGCCATTCGAGAGTTTGACATCACCAGTGTGAGTTATCTTTGCCGTGTCACCAGTTGGTAACTTGATAATAAGTTCAGTTTTAGCAGGTTGAACATTCATCAAATTATCAAGACTTGATGTCATATGGTCACTTTCTCCGGAGTCTATAATCCAGGTGTCCTTATCTACATTCAACCTATTAATTGACACCATTCCTGAGAAATAATTTTCCAGTTCATCCTCAGTTTCATAACCTTTAACTTGGGACTTACCCTCACTTAGCAGTAACTTCAGTAATTGTTGTAGTTGTTGTGCTTTAGAAACAACTTCACTTTCATCAGCTTGTGAATTAACTTGGGCATTGTTGGCCATTTCGTGATGATCAACTCTATGATTTGACTAAACATGGTTGATAGCTCAAATTCACTGTGGTGTAGGACATCAGTTTGGGTTTCTTCTTGCTGGATAGCAGCAAATGCCATTTCCACACTAGGTAAGGGAATCCGCATTAAAAGTTGACTACGAACAGCAGAGTAATACTCATCTAAACCATTTAAAATTGAAACAGTTTTGACTCAGCCTTTTGGGTTTCAATAGCGGTTAAAAGAGATGTCACATCAATGGCTATAGTGGTCACAATCGACAAGGTATTCATAGAGTCAAGCTCTTCCCATAAGCTACTGAGGGTAGTAAAATAATCATTAATTTTTAGCTTGTTTTGTTTATGCCCAAAGAGGTCTTTACTCGACTTATACTTTCGAGACCCATTGCTTAACAAAAAGCGCTTTTCAAGCTCAAGCCATATATCATAAGCAGTATTAATGAACAAAATAGACTGCCTTATATTATCAAATACGTTACTATGAAGCCAAGAAATTAACAGGTCATTGCACGTATCCCATTGTGCAGCTTTTGTTACATTATCTGTGCTCCTTTTGGCTGTACCATTCAAGAACCCCAACTTTCTTTTGGATGATAGCTGAATTTCAAAGGATCTTTTTCAGGACTTATAGTCACCAGCTCCTTGCAGATTTGTCACACTAATTGAGAGTGAATAACGAGATGGGTGTAAGAACAAAGGATTTTGCATATCTGCAAAGGTAAGACGTCCTCCAATTACCATGATACAGAAGTTTCTCAAAAAAAAAGACTTGTTTCTTTGTTAATCTGGAAGAATCAAATCAAGGATTGAGGAGAATGAAATAAAAGAAGAGTGCTTTGATATGATTGGTGAAAATGGATGAAGCTAAATCTGCAGTGCTAGCTTTGATACTATGTTGACATCTAGAGCAAATAGTGAATTGCAGATAAAGCAATGAACAAGAAATACTAAGCAATGCTTCAATAATAATTCATTCTCATCTGAATGAGTAGACTTCATACACCTATACATTGGGAATATGCCTCATGGCCAAAATACTAGTAACAAACTAAAGACTCCAGAAATAGAATAAATGCAATGCAACAGAATTGAAAAAGAAAAAGAAGGTAACAACGATAAACTGAGTGGTCCAGGCAGCTAGCATTGATATGACAACATGTGTAAATTGAGGTGGCAGCTGACATGGAACATATACATCATTATAAGTAATTAATTTTATACAAACATGCATCAATTATAAAGATCCAATCGTATATTTACATATAAGCATCCATGATCCTAACATCATACTACAGACATTAATAACTTGAAGAGACAACTTGCATTACTAGTCATCAAAAGAACTGGATGATCGGACTTCATCTCCTTGGATCTCACATGTGTCGAGCTATAGTATTAAGAAACGCCGGATCTGTCATAAAAACTCTCAGAATTAATACTTGCAATCTACAGTGGTTTAACAAGTTGAATTTGTTTTTACAACGAGCCTCGTACTTAATTTAACTGATGCCAGAAGTGTCGCTTCCATGAGGAACACGGAAAGATTAGCTCCAACCGGTCAGGAGTAAAGGAAAGGAGCATGAGTGAAATTCAAAAATATAATTATTATTTGCAATTGAAAGAGGTCTTGCTACCATTTACTTGTATATTTGTAACCATAAACTATGACAGCTGCTGAACATTTTCCATGATACCAGTAGAATAAATGACAGATAAATGGCAATGTCTGATTAGTTTTATTGTATGAACCATTAAGATACACCCTAGAGTTGATCAACATATATGTAATAGAAGAAAAATCATTTGAATTATAAAGGTCAAGTTTCAACTTACACGAATCATGGTAGTTAATGTGGTGAAGTATTTGCCAGAAGACTCAAAACTCAAAGATCCCCCTGAATAGTTCAGTCACAAAGTTTGCTATCACAGAGAAGATTGATTCTACACATTGATATGCAAAATTAGTAATTAATGACTGTCATTAACCAGAACCAAATGGAGTATACTACAAACGTCATAGATGGCCAACAGATCACTGTAAGAACTTATAATTGCTCTTATCCTCTTAACAGAGAGTAAAGAATCCATTGAGGTAATTCAAGAACATTAATATCATAAATGAAGTAAAACAGGTGCTATCAGTAATTAATGCAGAACATTGTAAAAATAAGTTAAAGTGATGCAACAGCAAGTTTAATTGAAATGATCAAGAAGGAAAGAACACTTAAAATTGGATACTCATATAGTTTAAAAGACAAGTTCAAAATACAAGCTTTAATAAGTTCCAAAATAGTACAAGGAAACTGCAAAAACAACTTGCTGATAGCTAGGACTAAATGATATGCAATTGACTTAAAAAATTCAGCATAAGAATTAAAGATATAGGATTGAGTAGGATTGATTACCTTCATTACTTTGTATATCGTCTTCGACAACCTTTTCCTCTCCTATATGCTGATTCTCCTTATCACTTGAACCGCAATCAAGATGAACAAGACTTTCAACACAGACGTCTGAGCCAAAGTAGTCAGGCAAACCCCTAATATTTATCTCTCGTCCTTCCTCTCCCTTGACTAGATCATACCATAACAACTTCATGCGGTTATCCAAAAGTACATTCTTACCACGCTTTGAATATGCCAATGGCTTACAAAATTTACTTGGATAATCTAGTGAAAGTAATTTTGTCCACGAATACGGTTCTTTGTCTACTTCGTGGAGTATCCATGTGTCTGAAAAGCCCACCGAGTCCTCTTCACCTTCAACGACCAAAGAGCAGTGAGCCCAAAGAGATTCTTCCAACGACCCAATTGTAATTTCAACCTCAGAACTAATATCTTCATATAGGGGCGTTGGTATTGTTGGAAAAACTTAGAGAAAAAAGAAGACACCTACATTTTTTTTTTGCAGAGAACTTGTACTGCTATATTTCTTGTTTTTTTTCCTCTTTCTTTCTGTAAAACTCAAGATAAACTAGCCATTATATAGGCTTTACAAAATATTAAAACTAACTACTACTAAAACTAACCACTACTAATTAATGGGTAAATTACATGTCCATAATTTACTCCATAACTCCACTAGCCCACTACTAAACAATTCTAAAATAATATTTTTCTCTAATAATTAATCTATTGCTAAATATCAAATAATTAAATAAACAAATAATTAATAACTAAATTTAAGATTATTCCAACATTCACCCCATAATCTTAAATTTACGAAGCACTTTCTCTTCGCCTGTGATGCACTTCTCACCACCATCAATTTTGATGCACTATCTCATCAAAAACACTTTGGAGCACTTTCTCTCCAAAAACACTTTGGAGCACTTTCTCTCCACAACTCTAAAGGAGTGGTTCTCCCTCGATCAATTGTGCCATCCTTTCTTCATCATTCTGAAATCTACAATTCTTTGCCAGATGCCCATATTTTTTGCATTTGTAACATTGTGGCTTTCCTTTGTACCAGCAGTCTTTTTCTTCATGTCCCATCTTATGACAATGGTTGCATTGAACTTTGTTACCTGTGCCTTTTGAGGATGAACCTTTAGCTAATAGCAGTCCCTCATTTTTTCCTCCAATTTCTTCCTCCCTCATTGATCTCTTGCTTTTCTTTTCTTTTCCACCTATCATTTCATCTTGATACTTCACTAAATATATATGGAGAAATTTTTAATGCCATTTGAAATCACACATAAATACTTAATATATATATATAAATGTATGTATTTTTATAAAAGTCTCACAAGCCCTAGAACATATAGCTCTGATGCCATGTTGGAAAAACTTAGAGAAAAAAGAAGACACCTACATTTTTTTTTTGCAGAGAACTTGTACTGCTATATTTCTTGTTTTTTTTCCTCTTTCTTTCTGTAAAACTCAAGATAAACTAGCCATTATATAGGCTTTACAAAATATTAAAACTAACTACTACTAAAACTAACCACTACTAATTAATGGGTAAATTACATGTCCATAATTTACTCCATAACTCCACTAGCCCACTACTAAACAATTCTAAAATAATATTTTTCTCTAATAATTAATCTATTGCTAAATATCAAATAATTAAATAAACAAATAATTAATAACTAAATTTAAGATTATTCCAACAGGTATAATCCTATACTCTTCCGTTGCAAGATCAAATGCAACAATTAAGCTGCGGAAATTAGAATCAACACTTCGCTCCACACAAGTCCAGTATAAGGAACCACCAACATATGCACCATAACATCCACTTTTACAAACAAAATACGGAAAGTCTCCTATTTTTCTCCATATATTTGATTTCAAACTAAAAACATAAGCTTCCTTAACAATTTCCTCACCATTTAGTACTGCTGTAATATCCAACTGAAAAGACATCACCACTTTGTAATCATCATTGAAATGATCATACCCAAAGCCAAAATTATATTTAATATTACCATTTGGATTCTGAGGAGTACTTGCACGAGGATGAATCAGGTCAATATAAGTACGAATAGTCGGATTCCAAAAGGTTATATGTTCATATCCATCGTACAATAAGACTACACCATTACAGGTGCCAATAAATTTACTGAAAAAATCCCAGTCCATAGGACATTTTAGTACAGAATGTAAGAGTGTATCAATATCAACACGATGCATACCTGCATCACTGCCAACAGAAGCCATTCCTATGCTCCTGCAAAGTATGATAAGATTAGAGCGAGTTCTCATGGAATTACACCAATGCAGGTTGGCAAAGTATCGACTGTCGATCAAATCACAATAGGCTTTCGAAACTGAGCGATAGCACAACAGTTTTTTGGCAGGTAAGTGAGCGAAAATGCATACCACTACCTCAAAGGGAGCATCAAAGAACATCTCCTTTGACATTTTTAAGGGGTTATAAGGATGAAGATGGGAAAAATGAAGAGTTGAAAGGATGAATATGAAATGAGTGTAACCAAAGTCTTTTGAGTTAAGGAAAAGGGGGATTATGTCATTAAAACTACGTGTAAGTTGGCTACGTGTAAGTTGGGCAGGACTAGGACTACGTGTAACAAGCACAATACTTTAGCAGCAATAAAAAAGATGAACATCCTCATCCCTTTGCATACAATGTCAATATGTAACGTATGCATTCTCCTATATGCATCCTCATCTTGAAGGGAAAAAAGCAAAGGGAGGGGTTAAAGGGAGGGGTTAGGCATGCCTCTCATTTGGGGTTCTGGGGTTCGGGCTGTTCTCGACACTAGCTATCATTAGGTGCTATCTCTAGTTATTGTTCTCAACACTTTGCTACTCTCTTCTTTTTTTTTATGAATTTTATGGTATGTTTTGTGATGAAAAAGTATTAAGTTGTAATTATAAAATGAATATTTCTATTACTAGTTTAATTAATTTAGAATTAACAAATAATGTATTTTGGTATTGTAATTTAATTATTTTATATTAACTTTTAGCTTGTGACATTCTAGTTTGAATTTTGGGATTATTCAAGTTTATGTACATTGATAATTTCAGTTTATAAAATGAATTTGATTTATTAGTTAATTGTATTAATATTATATAAATGTAATATATCTTTCATTTGTTTTTCTTCTATAATCATTATTTTTTTATTATTTCTTGTAAGTTGTTCTAAATAACTTTCTTATGTAAATGA
The DNA here is from genome assembly GCF_009905375.1 of Apium graveolens. Classification (NCBI taxonomy): domain Eukaryota; kingdom Viridiplantae; phylum Streptophyta; class Magnoliopsida; order Apiales; family Apiaceae; genus Apium; species Apium graveolens. The sequence continues at coordinate 9,134,483 of NC_133654.1, read as the reverse complement.
ATTTAATATAATTATAATGATTTGTTTGGAGATTAATATTTATACATACTGATATCTTTTATAAATCAATGTAAATAGATACTTATAATTAAGGGTAAAACTTTATTCTCATTAGTTCAAATACATTTTATATATTTTTAATTGTATATTTTCAAAATTTTTATCTCACTATGCATTCCAAATTTAATTATACTTTTGTATAAATTTGTTATATATATATATATATATATATTTGCAAAAGATGATAATGGTATTATATAATTGTATACATTCTCATTTATAATAATTTTTTTTGTAATTTGATTTTTTCAAAAAGAAATGTAACATAGACAAATGTAGGTTTAAAATTCATCCTTTCATAGATTGTATATCCCAAATACTCCAACATGAACTAAAACTAAAAACATAGATGTAAGTTTATAGTTGTGAATAAAGAGGAAACTATTTTTTTTAAATTTTCTAAGTATTTTAGATAATTACCAAATTGAAATATAAATAAGGAAGAATATTAAATAATCTAAAATATTTGGTTAGAAATGACATATATATATATGACTTAAATAAATATGAGAAATCACTAATATTTAATTAATGGGATAATTTTATTATTTTTCATAAAAGGATTGATTGATAATTGATTAAATAGTGCTAAATTTTAAACCTTTTCTAGCTACACTTTAATTAAGTTTCAAAAATAGTTATCCTCTTTTTAGTTTTGCCATGTTGTCGCTTGTTTTGTCCACTAGGTAGTCTTCTTAATAACTAATTTTTCTAAGAAAATTTATTCTCCTGAGTTTTAAATTTTAACTAGTGTAGTTTATAAATTTAGAAATCAATATAAGATAACTAGTAATGTCCATTAATACCAACTTGCCAACTTATAAGTTTTAGGGATTATTTCATAGATATCCAAGTTTTACATTTTTTTACAAAGTTACTATATTTTTAAAAAATAATTGTAAAAATATGTTGTGCAGCTTTGAAACCATTTTGCAACTAAGTCTGAAATTGAATTTGAAAAATATTTGCGAAAATATGTTCTGCAAATTTCTAACCATATTTACAACATAATTTGTAACCGAAATGTAACTTAAACAAGCAATTGCAAAATTTAAAATAAATGCAAGTTATTATGCAATATTGTATTTTAGGAATATGTTGTGAACTTGATAGTAAATTGAACAAAACACTTTAGTAGATTTAACTTAGTGTTTTTAGCTCTGGACGGATATTCTATAATAGTCCCGATGGATGAACTTTATAGTCCCGACGGATGACCAGTGAACATCCATCAAGAGTGTAGCTTATATAATAATAAGTCTTCTAGCACAACGTAGTCCCGACGGATGATCATATTCAAAAGAGCAGTTGACATTAACTACACAGTCACATGCGTCGGGTGTTTACAAATAAGCATTACAATTTTCATGTAATTATGAAGATATTCAAAGATGCTGGATAGTGTAATGAAGCAGCATGAAATTAGACTAAAAACAATTTTTGTTTTACTTGTTTGTTTTTTTATCATGTAACTTGGTAGTATATAAACCAAGTGTAGCGAGTAGAACAAGTTATGATGAAAGTAAGCATTATTTTCAGTGGGATAGAAAAGGCTGTATCTGTTAAGCATCTCTTTGTAATTCTGCAAGTTTACTTGTAAGCAGCTTTGGGCTATTCAAGCATCATATAGTTCTCATATAATTATATAGTTCTTGTTATACCCAAAATTTGGCATTGAGATTGATTCGGGTCAAATGCGGCTTACAGACAGTCAAACCCGATATTGCATTGTGGAAGAGAGGACGCGTCCAGTACCTTAGGACGCGCCTACTTTGGAAGAAATAAGTTACGAAGCGAGAAGAGTGCATGGTCAAGGGAGGACGCGCCCAGAATTTATGGACGCGCCAATGTTTATGAAAATGCTTGGCAGATGGAATCTTATGGTGATGGGCGCTTTAGGGCGCGTCTAAGTTAGCGAGGACATGTCATAGGAGGCGAAATGCTGTGTATGATGGTTTAGAGGGGATGTTGCAAGTTTGATGAGGTTAAGGACGCGCCCAAAGCTCTAGGACGTGTCCTGTGATTTTGATTGCTATAAAGAACGATTGATGAGGAAACAGGTTTTGATTTGTGGGAGTTAGGACGCGCCCAATTAGAAAGGACGCGTCCTGAGTTTGATCTGTGTACATTTGATGTTGAGTTCAAGACAAAGCTTGCATGGAAAGGAGCGATGGAGGATTATTTTTACTAATGTGTTTGTTGCAGGTACTCTATGAAGAATTCCCTCCTTGAGATGGTCAAGGAGGGGGATGTCCGTGAAAAGCTTGAAGGCCTCCAGGGGTATGCCTGATGATTGAAGGCCTCCTCCTGTATTCAACGGGTGTCCTCGTTGGGGATGTGGGGTTTACTTTGGTGTGTGCTTTGGGAGCTCTGTTCTTGTATTCAACGGGTGTCCTCGTTGGAGAACTTTGGAGTCATCCTGCACTTTGCACCCAAGAGCTTGGGATCACCTGTCCTGCTATCTGGTGGGTTATCCTCATTCGGGGGACAGGGACGCGTCTGGCACTTGGGGTGAACCGTGGCTATACCTGCGTTCGTAAATCGAGGGAGATAGCTGTAGCGGAGTGTTATCCTTGCGCAGGGAGATGCACTATCCGTGAAGTCCTGCGATTACGGACGAGCCTTGGGCCTTTGCGGTTGGGCCTCATAGTTGGACATTCCTAAAGCTAGCAGAAGATGGATATCGGATGGGCTTCTACTGGGTTTAAGAGTAAGAAGTCTTAACGCGTTAGACTTCTTGTTCTACGAGAACTACGTCAGGCTTGATCCCTATATAAAGGGTACGTAGGCACATTGAGAGGGTAAGAAGTTGAGAGCTGATAAGAGAGCCACCACTTACTCTGATCAATCTCAGCCTAAAATAACCACAATCAACCATACACCGCTTAAGTTTCCGGCAAAGAACCACCGTCACAGATCTTAATTCCGGCGAGAAACCTCAATCTTTGTTGATACCAAATTCCTCCGTCAACAAATTGGCGCTAGAAGGAGGGGGCTAATTAAGATCGCAATCTTAGGAGGAAAAGATGTCTTACAACCGTGATGGAAGTTCTTATGATGGAAGTGACAGCAGGTCTGAAGAAGAAGGCGGGGGGCGCTATGCTCGCCACGAACCTTACGTTCCCAGAAACATGGCGGATCCACCGAGGGCTCCAGATGTGGGGGGAACACCTCCAATTCTCATCAGCAACGCTGATATATTGGAGCAACTGTATCACATGGGGGATACTCTTAACAGTTTTAACTCAAGACTGAGTACGGTGGAGCGCCGAAAGACGAGGAGAGGTCGTCGTTTCCCCCGTCATGGTCATGCCTTGGGGAAAGCCCCTGTAGTTGAGGGAGATACACAGGGGAGCGGGGATCACACGCGAATCACTCCACGGCGTTTGCAATATTCGGATGATGTAGAACCTATTGTGGAGCTTGCGGATGAGGACACTGAAGGCAGAGAAATGCCTAGCCTAGGCAACCAGGTAGTGCCACACCCACATAGGTCTGGGCGTACGATGGACGAGCGTCGTCGTGCGGAGAACGCTCAAAACCAAGACGAGGAAGGAAGGGATCTTTCAGCCTTGAAAATGAGGCTTGGCATAAGGTTGGAGGATGACGATTTGAGAATGTTGCTGCTAGAATGGCAAAGGGAAGGAAACGCCGGAGAGGCGAGGCCCCGTGACACAACGCGTGTGCCCCCTGCATTCCAAAGGGATGACGGGGCGCGGCACCGCGAGCACGAGCGTGCCCCCCCGCGAGGAAGGCCCGGGAATTACTACCGGGGATATCAGAGGAATAGACGGGGAAGAATGGGATATCAATACGGAAGAGCCCCTTACAATGGTAGGAGAGGTGGAACACACTCCGCCGGAGAAATCCCCGTCGTTATCCCCGTAGCTTCCCACAGCGTCACTGGTAATAGGTCTGGGGCGCGTCCTCATGACCAGGACGGCGGGCGGACTCAAGTAAGAATGCAGAACAATGACGAAATTCCGCGACACGGTCAGGATGAACCTCGTGTACGGGAAAACGTTCAGAACCAAAATGGTAATATGCCACCGCCGCAGCCTCAAGGTGAGGGGCGGCGAGATCCTCCGCCACACCCGGGGGGTGATCAAGGGGAATTTCAGCAAGTCGCGGAGCAGCCCCAGCAGCCTAATGTTCAAACCATTCCTGGGGTAGGAACGTTTAATGTGAACGACCTCAAGCGGTTACTCAACCATCTTGAGGGAGGAAGAGTAACGGCGACAGCGCAAGCTCCTTCTCCTTTTGCTGCTATTGTGAGGGAGGCGCAATTGCCCGCGGGATACCGGAACACAACCAACGACTTGCGTTTCCACGGGAACTCTGATCCTGTGGAGTTCTTGGGGCGTTTTAACATTGAAATGGATGTATATCAAGTACCTGATTTGGCTCGATGCCGTCTCTTGGCAGCCACTTTCAGAGAAGGCGCTCAGCAGTGGTTCCAAAAGCTGGGTCCAGGTATAATTACATCCTGGGAACAGATGAAAACTTTGTTTTTGACACAATTCCAAGCCGCGGTGAAGTACACACCACCTGTTACCACGCTGGCTAATGTGAAACAAAAGGAAGGAGAGAGTTTGACTTCATATTTTAAGAGGTTTAATGCAGAATCTACTTTGGTGAGGGGTGCAACTGACGAAACATTGAAAATATTGCTTATAGCTGGGTTGCGTGTGGGGACGGATTTCTGGAAACACCTACAAGGGAAAGACCCAGTGTCATTGGCTGATGTGCTCGCACAGGCGGAGTCGTTCAAAGCAATCGAGCAGTCGCTTGCAGAAACAAAAAAGAATGATGATACCTATAACTCCAAGGGGCGATCCAAGAGAAGGGACAGATCTGTAAGTCCGGGTTATCGGCGAAACGCCAGAAGCCCTAACAGGGTAAACTCTGTGAGCTCGCGAAGAGAATGGAGCCCACCATCGAACTACGAGAGAAGAGTCAGCAATTATACCCCGCTGGCGGCGTCCATTGATCATATCTTCGAGGTAAATAAGGACAGGGGAATCTTCAAGAAGCCCGACCGTCTAACTTCGTGGCAAAGCAGAGATAAAAAGAAGTACTGTGATTACCATGAGTCTACTGGCCATGACACCCACGAGTGTCGTCACTTGCGGGATGAGATTGAGGAATTGATCAAGGCTGGACACCTAGGAGAATGGATCGACAAGGTGAAGCGACGCAGGGGACTTGATGACAAGGGTAAAGATGAAAAACAACCCCCGCGGGCGGGGGATGTTGAGAAAACAGCGGAGGTCAAGTTTCAGAGGGCCGGCAGCATCAGGGCAATTTTTGGAGGACACCCTTTTGTTGGTGACACTAATCGAGCACTTGAGAGAAATGCGAGAGAAGCGCGACATCCACCGCTCACTAACATCCACAGCTTGGAAGATAGACCCCCGAAGGTCTTTAAGGGGGAGTCCGCTGATATTACATTCAGGGAAAAAGAATCTAGGTGGGTGCATCATCCTCACAATGATGCGCTGGTGATTACCATGCTTATTGGGGCAATGAACGTACATCGAGTGTTCCTGGATAATGGGAGTTCTACAAACATCTTGTACTATAGCACCTACAAAAAGCTGGGTTTCCCAGATAGTGACATGTATTTTGAAGATGCGCACGTCTATGGCTTTACGGGGGAAGCAGTGAGAGTTATGGGCTCAGTCAGGCTTCCCGTCACGCTTGGGGAAGGGGCTTTGTCGGTTACTCAAATGATAGATTTTAAGGTGCTAGATCAGGATTCCGCGCACAACGTACTGGTCGGCAGGCCTTGGTTGCGGGCGTTCAGGGTGATAACCTCGATACACCACTTGATGATAAAATTCCCGACGCCAAACGGAGTTGGCAGCCTGAGAGGGTCACAGTATGAGTCACGTGACTGCTATCACAAGGCTGTCAAGGAATTTCGCAGAAGAAGGTATGAAGGGAAAGGTCTCCCATTTGAAGATATAGAAGATATTCATACAAAACCGAGTGGAGAGGTCCATGCCCACTATTTTCTTGAGAACCCCGGAAAGGAAGAAACCAATACCTCTAGGAACCTTTTTGTGACGCAGGGACGTGTTTCGAAAATCCGTAGTGTAGAAGAAGTGATGGTGAGTAATACAGAGGGAATCACGCAGAAAGAGGTTAACGGGGAAAAGTTGGAAGGGAGAAGTGAGATTTTGCAAGGTCTCGGCGATAACTGCAAGGTTGATGCTCCTCAAAAGAAGGATGCGCCCTTGAATGAAGTTGAGGTTGATGCTCCTCCAAACGAGGACGCGCCCTCAGGTGAAAAAGTGGAAATTGAAGACCCCCGAGACTTTGATTTCGATTTGGATCCCAGGATCCCTATGCCTATTGAAAAAACGGGACCGGCCGAAGACACAATATCTATTCCAGTTGATAAAAATGACCCAAGCAGGGTTTTGAAAGTGGGATCTCAGTTGGATGAGGAGATGAGAGGAGGTCTTACCCGCTTTCTAATTGCAAACCTCGATGTTTTCGCATGGAGTCATTCAGATATGATAGGGATCGACCCGGAAGTAATGTGTCACCGTTTGAATATCCTCCCGAATTGCAAGGGCATACGCCAGAAACGCCGCCCAGTAAGTGGAGAAAGGGCGATAGCATTAAAAGAAGAAATAGACCGGTTGTTGGAAGTGGGGTTGATCAAAGAATCGTTCTACCCCGAATGGCTTGCAAATCCAGTACTGGTGAAGAAACCGAATGGGAAGTGGAGGACATGTGTGGATTTCACGGATCTCAATAAGGCATGTCCAAAGGATAGCTTCCCGCTGCCAAGAATTGATCAGTTGGTTGACGCGACGGCAGGGCATGCGTTGTTGAGTTTTATGGATGCATACTCCGGATACAATCAAATTCCGATGTATGGCCCCGATCAAGAACATACATCCTTTATTACAGACAGGGGGTTATACTGTTACATAGGAATGCCGTTTGGCTTGATTAACGCTGGCGCGACCTACCAGCGGCTGGTAAACATGATGTTCAAAGACCAAATCGGGAGAACCATGGAAGTGTATGTAGACGATATGCTGGTGAAATCTAAGGTGACAACTGACCATATCAAGCACCTGACGGAGATGTTTAATATCTTGAGGAGGTTTCGTATGAAATTAAATCCGCAAAAATGTGTGTTCGGCGTGGAATCGGGAAAGTTTCTCGGGTTCATTGTCAACCACAGGGGAATTGAGGCCAACCCCGCGAAGATCAAGGCATTGTTGGATATGAAGTCGCCTACCAATGTGAAACAGGTGCAGAGTTTGACTGGGAGAATCGCCGCGTTAAATCGATTTGTTTCCAAGTCGTCTGATAGATGCAAGGAGTTTTTCAAGACGATTAAAATAGCTGGGAAAGACTTTATATGGACGTCAGAATGTGAAGAGGCTTTCAAAAGAATCAAGGAGCAACTGGGACATCCTCCCATGTTGTCAAAGCCATTGGAAGGGGAAAATCTAATACTGTACCTCGCAGTGTCTGAATATTCGATCAGTGCGGTTCTGGTAAGAGAGGAAGACGGGCAGCAATCACCAGTGTACTACGTGAGCAAGCGGTTACACGATGCGGAAACTCGCTACACAAGTATGGAGAAACTGGTTTACGCCCTGATTCTTGCGTCAAGAAAATTGCGGCCGTATTTTCAAGCCCATAGAGTTGAAGTTCGTACAGCATACCCGCTGCGGCAGGTCCTGCACAAACCAGAGTCATCAGGCAGAATGCTGAAATGGGCTGTGGAGCTGGGACAGTTTGATTTGGAATATGTGCCTCGAACAGCGATAAAAGGGCAAGCCTTAGCCGATTTCTTGCTGGAATTTGATTCTGAAATTGATGATAAAGCTTTGGTGATGCTATATCCACCTCATGCCGAGGAGTCTTTGGAGGAGTTTCCGCATCCTTGGTGGATCTTGCATGTGGATGGGGCGGTTAACAATGGAGGAGCAGGTGCGGGCATAGTACTTGTATCTCCGGAAGGCCACCACCTGATGAGTGCAATTCATTTCAAGTTTTATGCAACTAATAATGATGCGGAGTATGAGGCGCTGATTAATGGCCTGAAAATCGCTCTGGAAATGGGGGTGCGAAACTTAATTGCAAGAAGTGACTCAGAGTTGGTAGTGAATCAGGTGAATGGGGGGTTTCAAGCGCGAGGCCCGCGAACAGAATTATACTTGAGATGTGTACAACGCCTGATTGGAATGTTCAAAGAAGTTAGATTGGAATGCGTTCCGCGGGAGAAAAACAGTAATGCGGATGCTTTGGCAAAAATGGGGTCACAACAAGAGGCTGTGTTGTTAGGATCCATCCCTCTTGAAATCCAGGAGGTTCCTAGTATCCCAGAGATAGAAACTATGCAAGTGGATGAAGCTCCCAAAGAAACATGGATGACGCCCATTCTAGCTTACATTCGCAAGGGAACACTCCCCGAAGATAAGTTTATGGCTCGTCGACTCCGTTATCAAGCCGCAAGATATGTGATATATGATGAAGTCCTATACAAGAGAGGGTTCAACCAACCTCTACTCAGGTGTGTTGAAGAAGGAGAAGGAAATTACATCCTAAGAGAGGTGCATGAAGGAATCTGTGGCAATCACTCGGGGGGTAGCTCGTTGGCAATGAAAGTGTTGCGCCAAGGGTATTATTGGCCCACAATGAGAGAAGATGCTACAAATTTCGTCAAGGCATGTGATCGCTGCCAGCGCTTTGCAAACTACTCGTCTATGCCGGCTACACTCTTGACGCCTATGGCAAGCCCATGGCCGTTCGCCATGTGGGGAATCGATCTTATCGGAGAATTGCCGAAAGCTAAAGGAGACGTCAAATATGCAGTGGTTGCGGTCGATTACTTTACTAAATGGGCGGAAGCTATGCCACTGGCTACTATCACCGCAAAGAAAATCAGAGATTTTGTTTTCAACTCAATTGTATGCAGGTTTGGAATCCCTTACAAGCTGGTCTCCGACAATGGAAAACAATTTGATAGCAAGGAGTTGCGACAGCTATGTGAGGAGTTGAAAATCAAGAAGGAATTTGCGGCGGTCTATCATCCTCAAAGCAATGGACAAACAGAGGCTGTTAACAAAATAATAAAACATACCCTCAAAACCAAGCTGGAGGAACGTAAAGGGAATTGGCCTGAAGAACTCCCGAAGGTGATGTGGTCATACAACACTACACCGCGATCTACTACGGGAGAAACGCCGTTTATGCTGACTTACGGTTACGAAGCTATGGTCCCCGTGGAAGTTGGATCGGGATCACTTCGCAGAGACTGTTACGGGAAAGAGGATGCTGAGGTTAATCAAAGGCTTCATTTAGATCTCTTAGAGGAGACGAGGGAAAATTCTCAGCTAAGGCTAGCAGCATATCAGCAGCGCGTCGCAAGGTATTATAACAAGAAGGTAAAAGGACAGTTGCTGAAGGTGGGGGATTTGGTACTTAGGAAAGTGATGCCCAATACGAAGAACCCCCAACATGGAGTGTTTGGAGCTAATTGGGAAGGACCGTACAGAATAAAGTCTATCCTGTGGAAGGGGACTTATCACCTTGAAGACATGGACGGGAAGCTGATTCCGCGAGCTTGGAATGCGGAACATCTCCGAAAGTATTACCAGTAAGGCGTGGCTTTGGCCCCTTGCATATTTCTTTTATTATTTTGGTTTATGCCCAGTTTATAGGCTAGAATTAAATAAATTCCTCCTAGCCTAGGGGGGTAGTGCATGTACTACTTACCTTGGGACTAGTTGAAGGGTCAATTTTTAGAAATAATTTCCCCACAAAGCATAGTAGCCGTGGGACTGGTGCACTTTTGACACCAGAGCGTATTATAAATAAAATTTTGAAACTTTCTAAGAGGATTTTTGCTCAGTTTGCTTGGTCCCATGACGCGTCCTAGATGTAGGGCGCGCCCTCAGTTAAAGGTTTTGTGTGAATAACAAGTAATGGATGACAAAGAGAACAATGAAATTCAAGTGAAATGTACTATTTTAAGGATGCGCCCAAGTTATCTTGGTTGATGCTCCTTTATATTAAATGTCCCCAGGATATCCTGTGTTTGGTCTCAGGACGCGTCCTGCTGCTTAGGACGCGCCCGTTAGAGCTTTGTGCCTTGATCAAACTTGTGTATAATATGGTACTGTGCTCATATATTTTTGCAGACAAGAAAATATAAAAATGCGCCCAAATGGGAAGGACGCGCCCAAATTGATGTATGTGGGCGATAAGCATGTGAATGAAATAGACGCGTCCTAAGAGTAGGACGCGCCCATATGCATGGTAAAGTAAAAGACTTGAGTAAAAATATGCATGAATAAAGCAAAAAGGATTTATAAAAAAAAAAAAAAAAAAAAAAGAGGTGCAGAATGAGTAGAAATAGTTTTTACAATTTGCAAGGCTTCAAGGGGCCTGCACCCTTAAATAGTTCAAGTAAATAAGGACGTGTCCTAGAAAGGAGGCGCGTCATCTGGTTTGTTTTGGCCTTCTTGAGGGGGAGGTTGAGTTTGGAGAGGAGCAGGGGACGCGTCCTCCTCCTCTAAGCCCAGGAAAATCCTCTTGTTTTTGATGGAGTCTGCGGCCCTTACCCTGAAGTCGTTTACCCATATCTGGGTATCTGCATCAAACTTTGAGAATGTATACTCTGGGTCGTTGGCAATAAACCCAGAGCACCATTCTTCAAACCCAGCCTGGAAACCATGCTGGTAAACTAGCTTTTTCTCCTCTGTCCACCCATGCAGCCTATCATCATTCAGGATGTCGAGCTCCAGCTGCATGTTGGAGTTCAGAGTGATGACGCTGTCCACTTGTTTTTCCATTGCAGTGACATTGCCTTCCAAAACAGCCTTATCTGCTTGAAGACGCGTCCTCTCCCCTTCCAGGCGTCTAATCTCAGCATCTTTTTCTTGAGTGAGCAAGGCAATGTGTTTTTCCAGAGATTTGATCTTGTCTTCGGCCTGGCTTTTTGCAGTATCAGTAACAGCAAGGCGCGCCCTGAGCCTTGCCGCCATGTTGGCACTCTGTCTGGCATGAAGGTGAAGCTCAGCAGCAGCCTTCACCATGGCTTGTTCTGTTTGTTGCTCCGTTCTGAAAGTCCAGCCTCTGACTTCCTCCTCTGAAAAATCCCCAACAGAGGACGCGCCCAGGTATCTGAGAACAAAGGATTGATCGTCAGGAATGATCTTTTGGCGTTTAGAAGGCGCGTCCTCTTCCTTCTCAGGAATGTCAAACACGGGAGTCTCAGTTATCTTTGGAGGAGGAGAAGGAGTTGCTGCAGGAGGTGGGGTTTTTGCCTGTGGATCAACTTTTGTAGGAGCCTGTTTCCTTGCCCTTAGTTTTTTAGAAGCCCCAATTGCGAATCCTTTGGGGAGTGAAGCCATATCTGCGGTATAAACATAAAAAGGAATTAGTTATGTGCAAAAAGACGCGTCCTGAAAGAAGGACGCGCCCATAACGTGATATAAAATCTACATGCAGGACATATATGGATGAATGCAAAGATGTATAAATGGGTGTGAGAATGACGCGTCTTGCCTAAGACGTTTTCTGTGATAATGAGACACGCCCGGGGGGTAGGGCGCGTCCAAAGTGATAATGCATATATAGTAACGTTTATAGGTCAAGCTAAATATGACGCGTCCTAAAGTCGTGACGCGTCTTATATATAATGATTTCTTACCTTGCTCTAAATCCACTTTCTTGTTGACGTCTGGCTGAATAATTTCTGTGGCTTGGAGCCCTTTGGATTTTTCAGAAGCGGTGAGGATGGGTTTCCCATTGTGGAAATCTCGAAATTTGCAGAGAGAACCCACTCGTGGGGACAAAGCTCCTATTTTCTTCAAATTCTCTTCGGTAATCATGTCTCTGAGGTTGAAATGTTTTTCGGCATACTGCAAAACCTTCTCTGCTCTCTTCTTCTTCTTTCCCGTAAGCTCTTTCTGGGTCCTTTTGTCTAAAAGAAGGAATGATAGGTTACAACAAGGAAAATAAAGAAAAGGATTATAAAAGGGAAGGCGCGTCTTGAAAGTGAGGACGCGTCCAGAGCATTGAACTCACTTGGTTCCAAATTGAAGCGAACGCGCGTCCTTTTGACGTCATAAATGTAGAAAAATGGTTCCTTCCAGTCTCTCTCGTGGCTAATTTTGCCTTCATTAAATCCTTTGTTGTTCAACCATTTGTTGACTACCAGAAAATGGTACCCGGGAATTGATTTCCTGATGCTGTAAAAGAAGCTGAACTCTTTCATTGAGGGCGCGCCCAACCTCAAATTATGGTACATAATGTACAGAGCCCAGGCTAGTTTATATGAATTTGGTGATAGTTGGACTGGAGCCACGTCGTACCATTTCAGAATTCTCTTAATGAATGGATGTAAGGGCGCGCCCACGCCTAGGGAAATCAGCTTTGGAGTAAGCACCATTCGGGGGATCCTTTGATTCCCGACGTTAAAAATATGCGGCCTCATGGTTCGAAGAGGGCGCGCCCAGATGCCCTCCATGTCATAGTACTTCATGTGCCATTGAATTTCCCAGTCGGTTGCAGTTGAGTCAAGAGCTACGCATGCCAGCTTACCCTCTCTTTTCCTTCTGGCATTCTTCTCTGCTTCAGTAAGGGTACCGAGCCTCGCCCAGTCACAATCTATTTCCACATCTGAAGGTTCCCAATGCTCTAGGGGAGGATCAGATTTTTGAGGAGATATGGGATATGTCTCAGGATCAGGAATCCTTCTTTCGAATTCGCTTACACTGTGTGGGGACAAGTCTTCGGAAGGAGCCGCGCCCTGGGAAGATGACGCGTCCTGTGTGTTTGACGCGTCCATGTCAGAAATAGCCATTCTTTGAGGTTTTTGGCTTGTAGTAGGGATAATTTCGTCGTCCGTCCAATCTTCGATGGCGGCCCTTGAATGGAGAATTGGAGTTCTTTGCCTTTTGACTCCCTTCTTTTCCATTCTTGAAATTATGGGAACATGGTCCATGGAGTCAGAGCTAGAATCAGACATTATTGAGTTTTTTGATTTGAGAGAACGGAAGACGCGTCTTTCTGCTCTAAGGAAGGAATTCGTCCTGTGGATGTTGGGAAAGTCGGGGTTAAAGGAGATCAGGTGTGGGGAATAGGTTCCAATACGCTTGTTGAGTGCTTTAAACGGGTGAAATGGTGAAGAAGAAGACGCGTCCTCCAGCTGCAAAAGAATGAATAAAAATTTGAGGACGCGTCCATTTTTTAAAATAAAAAAAGAAAAGAAAAGGAAAGATGGAAGAAGGATATTGGGAGGGCGCGTCCTGAAAATCCACCGCAGGGGGGTGTGCTACAATGACGCGTCCTAATAAACCTTTGGCCCTATATTACCCTTGTTTGGGATAACTTGAACTTGTCTTAAATCAGAAAATACAGGACGCGCCCTAACGGGAAGACGCGTCCTACATGATTATGATAGCGGAATGTTAATCGACTGTTGGCAGTTTGGGGAAAATATGACGAAATTCTAGAAATATGTTGTTGGGAGATCAGGGAAGCTAAACATGTTATATTTACCTATACATACATATATACATACAAGCAGACATGAAGAACAGTTTATATGAGCATGGAGTATACGAATAGTTTCTTGCTCATTAAGATTAATGTATTCAGTCAAATAAAGAAATGAGAGGAAATTTGTGTACCTTTTGAGTTGAGGAATGAGTTGAGCTAAAAAAGTAGGGGAATGGTTGAACAGATCACCGGAATGTGGCCCTCGAAGCTCCTGTTTAACGATGCGGCAGTGGCGGTTGTGTGTGAGAGAGAGAGATGATGGTGGTGGTATGATGGAGATTAGAGTATTTATAGAAGGATGATCCTATGGACGACAGCTGTACCCCGCATGCAGAAAGTAAGGGCAGGACGCGTCTTTAGGCTACGACGCGTCCGATTGTTTTGAGCCAACTTTTGGTACTGGGATTTAAGGATAAAACTTCCAATTTTGTTTTTAACTGCAAATGGAAGTTGGGGGGTAGTTGTTATACCCAAAATTTGGCATTGAGATTGATTCGGGTCAAATGCGGCTTACAGACAGTCAAACCCGATATTGCATTGTGGAAGAGAGGACGCGTCCAGTACCTTAGGACGCGCCTACTTTGGAAGAAATAAGTTACGAAGCGAGAAGAGTGCATGGTCAAGGGAGGACGCGCCCAGAATTTATGGACGCGCCAATGTTTATGAAAATGCTTGGCAGATGGAATCTTATGGTGATGGGCGCTTTAGGGCGCGTCTAAGTTAGCGAGGACATGTCATAGGAGGCGAAATGCTGTGTATGATGGTTTAGAGGGGATGTTGCAAGTTTGATGAGGTTAAGGACGCGCCCAAAGCTCTAGGACGTGTCCTGTGATTTTGATTGCTATAAAGAACGATTGATGAGGAAACAGGTTTTGATTTGTGGGAGTTAGGACGCGCCCAATTAGAAAGGACGCGTCCTGAGTTTGATCTGTGTACATTTGATGTTGAGTTCAAGACAAAGCTTGCATGGAAAGGAGCGATGGAGGATTATTTTTACTAATGTGTTTGTTGCAGGTACTCTATGAAGAATTCCCTCCTTGAGATGGTCAAGGAGGGGGATGTCCGTGAAAAGCTTGAAGGCCTCCAGGGGTATGCCTGATGATTGAAGGCCTCCTCCTGTATTCAACGGGTGTCCTCGTTGGGGATGTGGGGTTTACTTTGGTGTGTGCTTTGGGAGCTCTGTTCTTGTATTCAACGGGTGTCCTCGTTGGAGAACTTTGGAGTCATCCTGCACTTTGCACCCAAGAGCTTGGGATCACCTGTCCTGCTATCTGGTGGGTTATCCTCATTCGGGGGACAGGGACGCGTCTGGCACTTGGGGTGAACCGTGGCTATACCTGCGTTCGTAAATCGAGGGAGATAGCTGTAGCGGAGTGTTATCCTTGCGCAGGGAGATGCACTATCCGTGAAGTCCTGCGATTACGGACGAGCCTTGGGCCTTTGCGGTTGGGCCTCATAGTTGGACATTCCTAAAGCTAGCAGAAGATGGATATCGGATGGGCTTCTACTGGGTTTAAGAGTAAGAAGTCTTAACGCGTTAGACTTCTTGTTCTACGAGAACTACGTCAGGCTTGATCCCTATATAAAGGGTACGTAGGCACATTGAGAGGGTAAGAAGTTGAGAGCTGATAAGAGAGCCACCACTTACTCTGATCAATCTCAGCCTAAAATAACCACAATCAACCATACACCGCTTAAGTTTCCGGCAAAGAACCACCGTCACAGATCTTAATTCCGGCGAGAAACCTCAATCTTTGTTGATACCAAATTCCTCCGTCAACAGTTCTCATATAGTTTGAAAGTCTTGTGTTTTATTTCTTTGTGTTTGATTTTCATATCTTTATCATTCGGCAATATAGAAAAATCTGCACAGTTATATTATTAAGTAAGAACAGTTTTAAAATCAGAATAAGAAATCAAAATTACATTCAACCCCAAAATTACATTCAACCCCTCTTCTGTAATTTTTTTTGTATTGTTTGGGAATAACATCGTATTTTTACAATTATTTTCAGAATAAAATAATATTCTTACAAATCTTTTCAGAAGTTTATAAAATCGCAATTAATTTTATAAAAATTTGTACTTTTGATAAATTCCCTAAGTTTTATCTAAGATAATAAGTTAGATGATATTATAAGAAACTATATGTTATTGATTTTTTTTGGAAAATGAAACTCCTTCAATTGTCCGGAGAAATTGTAATTAGGTTGACACCCACTATAAGAGATCTCAATCAATATATTTGGAAAAGACGATGGCAATGGCTTCATTTTTCTAATTTTCTCATTTTTTTTGAATAAAAAATTATTAAAAATTACGTTTTTCTTATGTTCTTCCAAAATTTCTAAACTTTCTTTCTTAAAATTAACTTACCATCTTAATATGAACTTACCTTTCAAAGGTTTACTAATAAAGAAAAAATAAAAATCCTTTTTTAATATTTTTCTTAAACTTTCTATTTAAGTCATTTTTCTTGTATATATATGTGTATATGTGTGTAAGTATATATATATAAATGTTCGTTTCTAAATTAAACTTTTAATTTAATATTATTTTTGAAAGTCCGTGGTCTTAGAGTTTATTTTAAAGTACTTTTATTTGGTAAATTAAGATTATTGTTATTTTTTTAGGATTGTTCTAATATTTATTGTTTAATATGATCATAAACATGCAAGTCAATGAGATTGATAGATGGCTGATGACGAGAGTAGGATGTAAAAGCGCAGTATACTAAAATAGAGGTGTATTATTGAATAAAAGTTTATACATATCGAAAACAACAACAATGGTGAGGCGACTTCATTGCATCTTTTCAATAAATATGTGTATGTGTAAGTGTTCGTTTCTAAATTAAACTCTTGATTTTATGTTATTTTCGAAAGTCCCTGGTCTTAGAGTTTATTTTAAGGTACTTTTGTTTGCTAAATTAAGATTATTGTTCATTTTTTAGGTTTGCTATAATATTATTGGTTAATATGCTCATAAATATGCAAGTCAACCATATTGATGGATGACGGGATTGTTAGTGTTTGTGCCCTAGAGACAACACTATTATGTATAGTTTATGACATTTAGATTATTAATATTTATATTCTATCAATTATTCTTTTAATAATTTACCAAATCTTAATTTACTGTGATATAAATATTGGGTTAATAAATGTCCTTGAAATATGATATGAATTTTATATCTCTAAGTACGTGTCTTAAAAATGAGATTATGTGAATACTATCAATATTCCCAAATATCCCTAGTCGAGTATTATTTTTAAGGGACAATAACAATAATAATGCATTAAGCTAGTATGTTTGTTGACCGATGATCACATCTCATTAATCATAGGTCTAGTGATACTAAAGTCCAAAATACAAGCAGATGTAAATATACATGTTGCTGCATAGATCCAATGTGAGATTTTACATGTCTATTGTGTCATAATTAATTCCCACAGTGATAATGACGTAATGGTCCTTCGACTTGAAATTATTATATTTTTATACGGTAATTAATATACTTTGATTACATCAAAGGTTGCCTTTGACCGATTAATGATAAAAATGGACTTCAGGTATATTAGGAATCGTGTGAGAAATATGAATGATCTAGAAATAATTTAACACTCTTAATTTTGGAGAGATATTACTGGCCTCTTGTGTAAGCTAGACTATGACATGCATGACGCTGCGCTCAAATGTTGATTTGAAATGATAGCCTACTCATTGATCAAGTAAACCTGGATTAAACCATGAAGAGGATGACACATAACATGCCTCGAGTTTAATCTATAATATTTGGTTTAAGGGATTATATTATATTGTACATTATTTAGAAAATGTTTAATCGATCACCGATTTAATTATTATTACTTTTGTAGCAATGATGTATTACTAGATGCCGATAATTATTTATAATTTAAATATGAGATATTTAAATATTTCCAACGTAATAATAACCTATATGGTCGCACAAAAAAAGCTTGGAGGGATATTTATTTCAAATTCGGATTTGAATTAGATAGGAAATTCAAATTATTTATTATTAATTAAGTTGGACTTAATTAATGGGATACATGAATTTTGAATTTGTATATATTAAATCCAAAATTCAACTGTTATTTGATAATTGAGTTAGACTTAATTATTAAATAATAGAATTTCAGATTTTAATATACTCTAACTTGGATTAGGGTTAGGACTATTTTTGTCCTCTCTATACAAACATCCTTAAGGCTAAAATTAGGATTACGTTTTTATTAGATAAAAACATAAAACCCTAGCAGCTAAAGGTGAGAGAGAAAGATGGGAAAACATGTCCATTCTCGGTGCTAGTACACGCGTCCTCCGTACCGGCTTTCGTGTGAATTCCTACGGCGTAGATCGTTAAGGCGGGATGTGTGGTGTTCAGTTAAAGGTAAACATCTCATCTATGAATTAAATATTATTTTTCGCATGGATCCTGCTGTGGGTTTTAGTTTCATTTTATTTTTACTATTTTAAATTATGGTTTCCGCTATGTTTTTATTCCCCGGAACCCAACAATGATATCAGAGCTACTTGCGAAAGGTTTTAACTTATTTTTCTGTTTACTGAATTTGATGATAATATCATGTATAAAATCTTCCATGACTATATGTATGCGATTTGTATACTATGAATGTATTGATAATCTGCCATGATAAATATTATGATATTATGCATGTGTTGATGATTTGCCATGATAAATATGACGATATTATGTATGTTGATGATCTTCCATGATAGATATGAAGATATTATGCATGTGTTGATGATCTTAGATGACTGTTGTTATTATTAATTGTGTATGGACACAATAGGGGACTGGAACACACTGTATGAATATGATACGATGATACAAAGATGAAGAATCAAGCAGAAAGGTTCTGTTTTCGATCCACAAAATAGTGTTTCAGATATGTTCCACTTGATATGATTAATTACATTAATCATGATAAGTAAATTATATATTATATTATTATCTGTTGTTTGAGCATGGTGGATGGTTATGGCCTTTGGACCCATAGATTAATGGTTTTTTAAATTGTGTTTTTGGTTTTGAAATACAACTTGCATGTCGTATTGATTCTTGTAATATTAAATCTCTAATATAACTCGAGTTCTTCTTGTAAGTTTATTAGATTAGGTTTTTATATTTCATTTATGTTATGTACTTGAAAAACTGAAGACTAGAAGAATGAGTCCATTGGGGTCATCTAAGGAAGCTATACAAGGAAGCAAATAAAGGAAGAAGACATATAATGTAATAGATAGTTGTATTTATATACTTAACCACCTTAGAATGACCATGATATTTATCATTAGCTTGATGAACATCACATATGACGGGGTCATAACCTACCACGTTTATTTTATTACACTTTACATATATCATGTGATGAATGAATATGTAGAACAGTTAGAATGATGCATGCTTAATTAAATTAGAAATGTATGTATGTATTAGATAAAGCACCCATGCCATGCCTACTAAACAAGATAAAATCTATAACGATTCAAGATTTTAAAATTTAACAAACGATCATGAGATTCTCGTGTTTCAAAAATACAGAATAAAATACAAATTTTCTTTATTTCTGATATGGGGCGATTTTTGTCAAAAGAGTGTTCTCCATCTACCGTGGAAGATGCGTTGAAGTATATTGATACTTTCTGACTTTTGGGTTTGACTTAACTAAGTTACCACAATAGGATTATGAACTTAGAGACATGAAGTTTGGCGAGATATATTAGATAAATATGAACAAATGTTGTTCCATCAACTATCCAAGAACTATATAGTTGATATAATTGACAAATTTTATCTACCTTATTGAATCATGTTTTAGGAGTAAAGCCAAAGCTGAACTAAAATGTTGTGAAATTTGGATCTTGGCTCACTAGAAAGGATTTAAAAGATATTTATTCGTAATTAATAGTTAGTGCTATATATTTGATAAAAATAGTGGGAGATATATATTATGAATATAAATGAATAATCACTTGAACATAATTTAATGATCATCTGTAGACTAATTCATTTTATGTATTTTAATATTGTAGATATCAAATGGTAAACAACTCAAACAACATCTCTGTGCGATCAGTCCTTGAGAAGGACAAGCTGATAGGAACAAACTTCCTTGATTGGCAAAGGAAACAAAGGATAGTCCTCAGGCAGGAGCGAAGCTACATATCATTGATGTGCCTTGCCCTGAACCTCTTCCTGAAGGTGCAACGGGTGTTCAAGAGGCTGCTTATCAGAAGCATATAGATGATGACATGGATGTCACATGTTTAATGCTAGCGACTATGAACCCTGAGTTTCAGAAAAAAATATGAGCATATGGATGCTTATGTCATGATTGAGCACCTTAAACGTGTGTTTGAAGGAAAGGGCTCGTCAAGAGAGGTTTGATATAAGAAAAGCTTTGTATACATACAAATAGGGTGATCGTGATCTGGTTGGACCGCGTGTTCTGAAGATGATTGGATATATGAAATACCTTGCTACTCTGGGTTCCACGATTGGTCTTGAAGCCCAGATAGATCCGATCTTACAAACTTTGAACATCAATTATGCTCAGTTTGTAATGAATTACAATATGAATGAGATAGAAAAGACACCTACCGAATTGTTGGCTATGTTAAAAACTGTTGAGACCAACATTCAGAAGGCGTCCCCTGCTCCCATAATGATGGTGAACAAAGGGAGTGGCAAAGGGAAAGGTGAACGGAAAGGCAAGAAGAGGATGAGATCCAAATCTGCTGCTACTCCTAAAACTGCTCCAAAACAGGATTCGAAGCCTGGAGGTGGTGTTGCAAAGGGTGATACTTATCATTATTATAAGAATCCGGGTCATTTTAAGAGAAACTATCATTCTTTTTTGGAGGATCTGAAGAAGAAGAAGGCTGCTGGCGCTTCTGATTCAGGTATTTATATTATAAAAGTTAATTTATCTACTTCTACTTTATTGGTATTAGATACTGGATGTGGTTCTCATATTTGTATTAATATGCGGGAACTGCGGGGAAGTAGGAAATTGGCAAAGGGAAAAATCGACCTACGTGTTGGCAATTGAGCAAAGGTTGCTGCTTTAGCTATAGGGACTTATCATTTATCATTGCCCATTAGGCTCATTTTAGAACTAAAGAACTGTTTTTACGTGCCTACGATTTGCAGAAATATTATTTCAGTTTCTTTGTTGGAAAAGAAAGGTTTTTCATTTTTAATTCAGAACAATAGTTGTTCCTTTTCATTGAATAATGTTACCTATGGGGCACTACTAGAAATATGCCCTTAGACATCAGTTATAAACCGATGTGTTTTTTTCAAACCGATGTCTTCGCATGTGTAGAGAAATGTCAGGGTCTTTAACATCGGTTTTTTGCCGATGTTAAAGATCGAAATAGACATTAGTTTTCTTAACAAACTGATGTATAATTAGCCCTTATTTTTAATAATATGTTAAAACTAGATTGTGAAAAATGGTAATTAGGAGGTTAAGAAGCACTATAAACATATCACATGAAAGAAGATTAAACTAATAGACATCAGATTCTTAACAGAAATGATGTCTTACTTTGTATAGTACATCGGTTGCTACATAGAACTAATGTTAAATATGGCATATCACATCGGTTTCATATAGGTTATCGATGTTAAATATAATATTTCACATTAGTTTCACTTAGGTTAGCAATGTTAGAAATGGCATATCACATCGGTTTCACTTAGGTTAGTGATGTAAAAGTCCTTATTTACATCATTTTTCTGGTCAAAATTGTTGTGTTTTGTTTATTTTTGACATTAGCTGGTTAATGATTAAATAATATTATATCAATCCAAGATACATCGTGCTCTTTAATTAAAATAAAAAAGCTATATCATAAAAAAAAATCTTAAAAAAGAACAAAAATATATGAAAAACTTATATACCAACATTCAACTAACATGTTTCTATATCTACATCTACATCAACATAAAAAATCTATCTAGTTACAATCACATTCCTAACCTATCCACAATTAGAGCCCGGGGAGAGAGAGACTGGGTTTTTTCCAGAATGTCCTGAAAAAGGAAATAATGAAAATAATAAGCCGAGATAGTAGACGGGAGAGTAGTAAAACTATTAGCATCAACTTTCTAAACAAATTTAAAATTTCAAAAAAAAACTTTCAAAATAAATGTGGGATACATCCAATATGCCACATTAACCAACCTGCATTCTGTAAGAACCTCAAGAAGTAAGTTTTATAATCCCACCGTGATAATTTTTATTTCGCTGAGTTACTTGAGGAGTGTACATCGCATCCCATTCTGCATTGCAATGATCAAACCAAAAGTTGAATATTAGGCCAAACACAATGGTATTAAATATTGATTATCTAAGGAGAATTATTTGTTTTGAAGGATACAAATCAATATAAAGCGGTTTAGCAGCACTATATGCATTGTCTTTAGTATAATTTAATAACCTTAAAAATTGTTGGCCAACATTAAGGTTAACTCTGTCATTTTAATACAGTACAAGTCAGCTGCCCAAATTTGAGGAAATGGTGAGCTAATTTAACAAATTAAAAACTGGGTTTTTCTCAACTACACGTTATATTTTCTTTATGTATAAGAAACAATTATAGTCTAATATGGCTATTTAAAATCAAAATGTCAAACAAATATGAAGTCGACTGACAATAGTTTGATAGCTACTGTTATTTTCTTGTCCCAGGATAAGATTTGAGAGAGATTCACACTTAAAACTCAAGAGTTGAAAAGAATGAGAAAGCGATATCTTGATGATGGGTATGAAATTAATATCTGCACCAGGAGTAATGCAAACAAGGCCGGTGATCATGCCTTGAACTGCTCCGATGACGAAAGGTTTCTTGAAGAAGATGACATCCAACAAGGTCCAAACAAGTAGACTAGTTGTTGCACAAAAGTTTGTGTTCAGAATTGCCATTGATGAGTTTATGTTGGCGGTGTAAGGCCCTCCACCGTTAAAACCAGCCCATCCCATCCCATCCATAATACTCCTGCTCGAGCCAACATCAACAATATATTGTTAGGTGGGAACCTTTCCCTGTCTGCCTTTGATCTAGGCCCGACCTGATCACAACAAATCACGATAATTGTCAATTACAGAAATTTAAATACTCATTTTAACCAAACAAGCTAGTGCTTTTAATTGTAAGCAAGGTAAATTAAAATGATTACTAACCCAATAAGCAGCAGTTAAGCCAACAATTCCAGAAGAAAGAAGCAATTCCAGAAGAAAGATAAATAACAAAGCCAACAGAGTAATTAATAACACCCCATTGGAACAAAAGTCTACCGCCCCACAAGCTGAACGCTCCAACTGTATACGAAAACGTCAACCAGAGAGGCACAAACATCATCCAATCCTTGATGTTCATCCTCCCTAGCAACGAACCTGCCATTAAGAGTTTGTTTGGCAGACATGTAGAAAGTATGTACCAACCTGTCTCTTCTGAGATCCACATACAAAAAGTTTTAATATACCATCGTGAAAGTTCTTGGCTTTCTAAGTTAGTTGAGTAGTGTACAAGACCTTCCATTCTGAACGGACATAGATAAGATCCAATTAGGACAAAGGAAGTCTCTTTTGAGTATCTAGCTGATACTGCTAATTAGATAAAATATATGTAAACCTAAGAAATCATCACCAACTCGAATGAGGGACTTATTTTCAGTACTTTAGTTTCATAGCCACTGCCTAGAACTCAATATTGCAGGTTAAACTAGACAATGAATCTGTCTCTTGAGGTACACATAACATTAAAGTGTGTAGATTTAAATTTTAAATTTAAGCACCCTAAAATTGAAGATGACAAAAATCTGATTCAATCAGATGTGGAATGATGAGGCACGATTAGAGACTCATGATTCATCCATTCTTAAAGACACTGTTAACTTACTTGAGCAAAAACAAAAAAAATATTCAATAAAAGTTGGGGAGAAAGACTAATGAGTTAATATTCAATAAAAGTAAAAACTACTAGTATATGTACAAAACAAGAAGCATGGAATCTAGAAGACAAATTTTAAACAATGGCTAGCAAAATTAAAAAGACTTTGAGTGCCAGCAAAAGAAGGCATACAATTCAGGAACACCCAGATCAGGTAGAAGTTTCTCACATAAAATAAACATCATATCCATATATTCAAACTTTAAAGTTAGTTTCAATGATCATTAGTATGGCTAAAGTAAAGGTTTT
Source organism: Apium graveolens (assembly GCF_009905375.1). NCBI lineage: Eukaryota > Viridiplantae > Streptophyta > Magnoliopsida > Apiales > Apiaceae > Apium > Apium graveolens. The sequence continues at coordinate 9,110,624 of NC_133654.1, read as the reverse complement.
ACTAAATACTAAATATGATTGGGCCACTAAAACACGAAAAGGTAAACAATTCAAAGTTGGGAATTTATTATCGGTCAGAAATACACTCTTTTACAAAATAGTTGTAATACCTTTGAAGCAAGTATTTAGTAACAACTCCAGACCCTGGTGCAATACTTATTTTTACCCATGACTTAACCTGTTTGCAGATACAATTCATATGAATATTACAGGGCAGAGTCCTACCACTCTAGCACAGCTCCACGTAGTCAGAAATTTCCTCATTTTCACCCATAACTTTCACCCCATTCTAGCACCATTCTAGCAAAGAAATCAGGATATTCATGTTGGTGGAGAAAGCTAAACCTGTCACCCGCTTCATGTGGCCTTTTAGTACTTATTTTAGCTACACGAGTCAACACAGTGCTATTAAAATCAGTTTTGATATTGATGCTTAGATCGAATAATCTCATAAACACACATATATATACTTTTCTCACAGTAATCGAACATATAGCATACACATCATAAGTAAAATCTTACTAATTTAAACTTCATATTCCACCTCTAAGCAAATCTCCAAACTTGTGAACAAAGCCTGATTAAAAAATCAAAACTAAAAATTCAAAATAAATTAGAAACTTGCATACTTTTCTCATAGTAATCGAACAGATCCAACACCTTTGAAGGTTATTTATCAAGAATCAGAGCAATTATAAGCTCGATTTCAAAGATTACAAGCTTAATTGAGGGTTTCTCCAAATTAGGGTTTTTATGATTTTAGATGGGTTTAGCAAAAGGGATTCAGAGACAGAGTTGAGTGAGAGACGAGAATAGACAGAGGGAGTAGAGATGAAGTCTGAGATAGCTTAGGGAGAGAGAGAGAGTACATATGAAGTTTGAGATGAAAATAGAGAGAGAGTCGATGAAAAAGAGGAAGAGGAAAAAATAATTTTTTGTTCTGATGGGTGGAAATAAAAATTTTGTTTAAGGGGGAATTTTTTGATGTATTAACGGGGGACGTAAGAAGCGGGATTTTTTTTTAGTTTTTTCAAAAACGATTATAGACATCGGTTGGTTTAGACACTGATGTCTTACAACATCTTTAATATCGGTGTTAAAGCATCCGATGTTAAAACTGCTTTTAACATCGGTGATATTTCTAACCGAAGTTAAAAAGGTAATGTCCTAGGCACTATTTCTAGTAGTGGGGTTGCACGTTTGTTTAATGATTTATATATTCTTGATCTTATACTCCTATCTATAATATAAATAGCAATAATAACAAACGTATTAAGACGATAGACTCAAATCAAACATACCTCCGGCATTGTCGTTTATGCCATATAAATGAGAAACGCATTTCCAAGTTACATCAAGATGGCTACTTGGATAAGTTTAATTTTGAATCATACGAAGAATGAAAATCTTATCTTCTAGGCAAAATGGCTAAAGCTCCTTTTACCGGACAAGGTGAAAGGGCCACCGAACGATTAGGACTTATACATAGTGATATATGTGGTCCAATGTGTAAGGTGGAAAGAGGTGGCTTTTAGTAATTTATTACATTTACTAATGGTTTCAGTAGATATGGATATGTGTACCTTTTGAATAATAATCTGATTCTTTTGAAAATTTCAAAGAATACAAGGCCGAAGTGGAAAAGCAAACAGGGGAAGTATAAAAGTTCTACGATCAGATCGTGGAGGAGAATACTTAAGCCTCGAGTTTAAAGGTTTTTTGAAGAAATGTGGTACCATATCACACATTACTCCTCCTGGAACGCCTCAATGGAACGGAGTTTTTGAGAGGAGAAATAGTACCTTGTTAGACATGGTGCGATCGATGATGAGTCTAGCAGATCTTCCAATAAGTTTCCGGGGTTACGCTCTTAAAACGCCTGCATATACACTAAACCGAGTTCCAACTAAATCTGTTCAAAAAACTCCATATGAGATATGGACTGAGAAATGTCATAGCATGTCATTTTGAAAGTATAGGGATGCGAAGTGTTCGTGAAATGCCTGGTCTCAGATAATCTAGGTCCAGAATCAGATAAATGTTTTTTTGTGAGATATTCTGAAGAAACAAAAGGGTATAGATTCTATAATCCTACTGAGAACAAAGTTTTTGTTGCTCGGACCGCTATATTTCTTTAAATAGAGTTACTTCCCAAGAAAAAAAGTAGGAGGACTATAGATCTCGATGAAGATCGAGATGTACAAAATATTATTGAACCAGAGTTGGAAAGTGGGCAGGATATAAATCAAGATTTTCTGCTCCGGAAACACGGGTTGTTCGTAGATCTAGTAGGGCTCGTCATGACAGAGAGATATTATGGATTCCTCTTGACTCAAGATGATGATGTGATGCTCTTAGACAATAATGAGCCTCTTACCTACCAATAAGCTATGAATAATCCAGACTCCGAGAAATGGCTAGAGGCCATATAATCCGAGATGGAATCCATGTACAAAAATAAAGTATGAACTTTAGTTGATCCACCTGAATGGGTAAAACCTATAGGGTGCAAGTGGCTTTTCAAGAAAAAACTGACATGGATGGTAAATTCCAGACCTATAAAGCACGACTAGTGCAAAAATGTTTGAAACAAATTTATGCTATAGACTATGATGAGACTTTTTCACCCAGTTGCTATGGTCAAGTCCATCAGGATTTTGCTAGCAATAGCTGCTTACTACGATTATGAGATTTGGCAAATGGATGTCAAAGCCGCTTCTTAAATGGAAGCCTTGAAGAGGATGTATACATGATACAACCTAAGAGTTTTATCGATCCAAAGTTTTCTAAGATGGTCTTATAAGTTACTTCGATTAATTTATGAATTAAATCATGCCTCAAGAAGATGGAATCGTCATTTTCATGAAACAGTCAAAGAGTTTGGCTTTATTCAAATCGAAGATGAACCATGTGTTTACAAGAAGGTTAGTTGGAGCCATGTTGCATTCCTAGTACTATATGTAGATGACATATTACTAATAGGGAATGCCATACCTTCTCTACGAGCTGTTAAGACTTGGTTGAGAAATAGTTTCTTGATGAAGGACTTAGGCGATGTTACCTATATATTAGGTATCAAGATCTATAGAGTTAGATCAAGGAGATTAATTGGCTTAAGTCACAGTACATATATTAAAAAAATATTGCATCATTTTGGGATGCAAGAGGCAAAAAGAGGATATGTCCCAATGTCTCATGGGATATTGATCTCAAAAGATAATTGCCATAAATTATTAGATGATAAGGGCCGTATGAGCAAAGTTGCATATACTTCTGCAATTGGATCTATAATGTATGTGATATATAATCGTCTTGATCTTTCGTATGCCTTGAGCATGACGAGCATATACCAGTATAATCCAGGTGAGGGTCAATTGACAACTATCAAGAATATTCTTATGTACTTAAAAAGGACTAAAGATTCATTCTTGGCGGAGGAGATGAAAAGCTAGTTATAAAGGGTTACACTGATGCTAGCTTCCAGACAGACAAAGACGATTCAATTTTCAGTCAGGTTTTGTGTTTTTCTTTAATGGAGGTGCTGTAAGCTAAAAGAGTTCAAAGAAAGAGACAGTAGCTGATTCTTATATTGCTTCCAGTGAAGCAACCAAGGAGGCTGTTTGGATGCGAAAATTTATAACAGGACTTTGTGTGGTTCCATCGATTGCAGATCCAGTTGATCTCTATTGCGATAACAATGGAGCCATTGCGCAGGCTAAAGAACCAAGATACCATTCCAAAACAAAGTATATACTTAGAAGATATCACCTTCTTCGAGAGATTAATGAGAGAGGAGATATACATAAATGTAAAATGCATACTGATGATAATGTTATAGACCCATTGACTAAGGCTTTGTCACAACAGAAACACGAAGGTCATACTAGTTCCATAGGTATTAGATACATGGGTGATTGGCTCTAGTGCAAGTGGGAGATTATTAGTGTTTATCTTCTAGAGACAACACTATTATGTTTTGTTTATGATATTTTGATTATTAATGTTTATATTCTATCGATTATTTTATTAATAATTTATTAAGTCTTAATTTACTGCGATATATTAGATTAATAAATGTCATTAGAATATGATATGAGTTCTTTATCTCTAAGTACATGACTTAGAAATGAGATTATGTGAATAGTATCGATATACCCACATATCCCTAGTCGAGTATTATTATTAAGAGATAATAATAATGCATTAAGACTAATGTGTTTGTTGACTAATGATCAAGTTTTATCGATCATAAGTATAGTGATACTAAAGTCGACAACACAGGCAGGTGTAAATATACATGGTGCTGGATAGACCCAATGTGAGATTCTACATGTCTATTGTGTCATAAATAATTCTCACAATGATAATAATGTAATGGTCCTTCGACTTGAAATCATTATATTTCTATACGATAATTAATATACTTTGATTATATTAAAATTTTTCTTTGACCGGGTAATGATAAAAATGGACTTCGGGTATATTAGGAATCATGTGAGAAATATGAATGATCTAGAAAGGATTTAACGCTCCTAATTTTGGAGAGATATTATTGGTCTCTTGTGTGAGCTAGACTATGAAATACGTGGCGCTGCACTCAAATATTGGTTTAAAATGATAGTCTACTCATTGATCAAGTAAACTTGGATTAAATCATGAAGATGATGACAATTAACATGCCTCGAGTTTAATCTATAATATTTGGTTAAAGGGATTATATTATATTGTACATTATTCTCGACAGATTTAATCGATCACGATTTAATTATAATTACTTGGGTAAAAATGAAGTAATACTAAATGCCGCTTATTGTTTATAATTTAAATATGAGCTATTTAAATAATTGCCAACGTAATAATAACCTATGTGGTCGCTCAAAAAAAGCTTAGAGGAATATTTAATTCAAATTTAGATTTGAATTAAATAGAAAATTTAAATTATTTATTATTAATTAAGTTGGACTTAATTAATAGGATAAATAAATATCCAATTTGTATATTAATAAATCTGAAATTCAACTGTTATTTGATAATTGAGTTAGACTTAATTATTAAATAAATAGAATTTTAGATTTTTATATCCTTAAGGCTAAAATTAGGATTACATTTTTATTAGATAAAAACATAAAACCCTAGGAGCCAAAGATGAGAGAGAGGAGAAAATAGATCAGTTCTTGGTGCTAGTACACGCCTCCTCCATGTCGGCTTTCGCATGGATACCTCTCCGGCGTAGATCGTTGAGGCGGGATACGTGGTGTTCGGTTAAATCTACGATCTCCTTTTGACAACCATAATCGTAAATCTCTTTAAGGTAAACATCTCATCCACGAATTAAATATTATTTTTCGCATGGATCATGTGGCGGGTTTCAGTTTTATTCTGTTTTTACGGTTTTAAATTATTTTTTCCGCTGTGTTGTTATACCCCGAAACCCACCGAGGTTTATAAGACTGATACGAGTGCAGTTTACTAGACACTTGGTCAGAATCAAGAGTTCCAATGAAAAGTAATTGCAGAAGAGTTTAGAAAAATTGTGAACAAGAGCGGCTCATTGTGAAATATTTTGAATTAGAGGGTGTTTTTTAGAATTTTATATCATTGAAAATTTATAATATTTTGAATGACCACCACAAACCGGGAATTAAAAATAAATTTATAATATATTATTTTTAACTTTTTTTATTTTATTTAAAAGCACATTTATAAGGCCACTACAAAAGGTAGTTTAATAAACTAGTTTAAGATACATGGGAAAAAGGTATGTTTTATAAAAGATAAATCAACACATATATATATATATGTATAAATTTAGTTGTTTAGTTATCAATAGAGGTAGATAATATATTTTTTAAAATTTTCTTGAAAATAAGAGTGGACTAAGTAGGTTAGACACAATATTAACATGAACTAGTATTATATTCAGTATATATAATTATGTAAGTGCTTACCAAATTTACACATTAATCTCATTATATAGTCTATATATATCAAAAAATAAAATATCACTACTATGTACTAACAATCAGTCTATCAAAAAAACACAACCTCATGTCTGCAATAATTTTTTAAGAAGAAACAATAGCAGCACTTCTTTGACATACAACCCCACAATCAACACACTCTTTAGGTCTTTCCAATTATTCCAATAAAAGTAGAACCTGCAAAATGTTTACAAAGAACATGGGAAAATACTAATTTTTAAATTAAGTTAAATAGGCACCCAAAAAATTATTTATAAAGTTAAATATTTTTTCAAAAGCCTGACAAGAATTTTCTAATTTTAACTACATTGTTTCTCGTAGAAGTGTGCATATTCTCAATTGTTTGGCGAATCTAATTCTCTTAAATAGATCTTCCAAGCTGAGAGTATGTTAGTGTTCATAATACAATTGTGACCTGACAAATGTTTTTATTTTGTTTCATGATTATGCTATGCAAGGTTAGGCTTTCAGCTGGTTTCACTTGACATACAAAAACAAAAAACTCAGTAGTTGGCCTAACAACTCAAAGATCCACTTCCTTCAGAAATGGTAATATCTTTGAGATTCAACATAATTATAATTTTTCTGTTGGCTAATTATATATTAAGAGATAAATCTACTTCCCTGAGCTACCTGTTAATTATGAAGCATCTAAAGGAACCTGACATTTCCAACCAATGTATTAGCTAACATGAATGATTTAACAGTTTTATTTAAAGCAGAGATAAATGATCAAGAAATGTCCACAATTCTAACTGCCTCATTTAGCAGGAGACCATGCAAGTGTCAGGTCTGGGTATTATGCTACGATCTTAAGAATTCCAAGTACAAAAGATGCAGAATACAAAATTGTAACCTAGCTGATATATGCAACAGATTCGGAATTTGATGTAGCTGATAGATGTAGAATGCAAAATACAAAAAAATGAATATAGAAAATAAAGAAAATGATCATACCTTCTCATTAAAAGTCTCAATTCCAGTCATGGTAGCAACTTGAACCATCCTCAACAACTTTGTCTGATTGATCTAAAACAAATTTAAAAAAGATACAATAATTTTCAATCAATTCATAATGTAAAAATAAATGATCAATAACATACCATTTTTAACATCCGGGAGCCAATATTTAACACACATAAAGTTTCAATCGATTCACAATGTATAGAGAAACGAGTGTCCGTGATCATTCTTCGACATTTACTAAAAGAATTCTCAGATGCAACTGAAGAAGTCGTTATAGCTAGTATATCTTGCGCCATCCGTGCAAGTATTGGAAATTTAGCACCATTAAGTTTTCTTATAGAGTGTCATATTCAGATTCGGTATCATCGAAAACCAACCTTCTTTCAAATATTCATCATACTTCTTCTTGTATTCTCCACTAAATTACTACTTGCCACAAAATCTTGGAAATCACCAAACCATTCCTCACCTAGTGAACTTATAGTTATTCCCCCACTTCCCGAACGAGTACTTTCCACAGGCCCACTAATTTATTCAAATTTCTCAGAATATTCATTAAAAATCTGTGATAAAAACTCATTTATCTCATCTATATAAAAATCAGCCCTGAAATCATACACACTCTTGTATGCATATGAGACAATTGCCATCTTATTTCTAGGATCGAGAATAACCGCAACCGTTAACAACTTATTGCATTCATCCGAATACTTGTTAAATTTAAGTTTCATTTTTGAACCCATCAAACAAATCTACTCATCACTAGGTTCAGCCCACAATTTGAATTATATCAATAAAATACAAATTGACAGTTGGATATTTAACGGCTGAATGCTTTTTTTGTTTTATCTGAAAAGATCTTTAAACACTCACATAATTTCTTCCCATTTTTCCACTTACTTTCACTCGAAAAATATTTATATTCAGAGTCTAATTCTTTTAGACGGTCAATAGCAGGACGAAGTTCTAGAGAAATAATAAGCATTTCATAAGTTGAGTTCCAAAGGGTTTCAACATCTAAGGCGATACGTCTCCTAGTGTTGAGTTTAGTTTGAGACAAGGAAATAGTGAACTTCTCGTGTCTTTGGGTAGAAGATCCAATATATTTTGGTATTTTTTTGAAATTTTCAATTAATTGATCTAGAAATTCTAACTCACTCTTCACAACCAAATTTAGAATGTGTGGCACACACCACATATGAAACATGTCTCTATTTTGAAATAGTACCTTTTTCTTCCATTTAACCAAGTCTTAATTGTCGAAAATATCCCCAAGTTATTAGAAGTATTATCAATAACAACCGAAGATAACTTATTGTTATTCTTCCACTTTAATATTCTCTTTTCAGCCATTCACTTAAATTAACACCATGATGTGGGTATGGAACTACAAGGAAGGCAATAATTCTTTTGTGCAAAATCCAAGCATCATCAATATAGGGACAAGTGACACAAAAGTAAGATCACTCTTAATACTCGGCTTTTCACCCATCAGTAGTAAGGCTAACTCTAGAATTCTGATTTTCAATTTTCTTACATACTCTCTTTCTCAGCCGTATACACAATTATCAAATAAGGTTTTATTATATTTTTAACTCTGTGCTTGTAAGAAGGCATTATGTAAGAAACCAAAAGGCGAAAGTACTCATATTTAGCCATTAAAAATGGCAGATCATGTTTAACAACCATTTAAGCATACAAATCTCTTTTTGTAGCTTGATCAAATTTATGAAGTCCTAATTTGGGTTGAGAATCGTCACTACTAACTTGTTTTCCTAAAAGGTTTTGAGACACTAGAACTTTTACTATTCTAATTTGACATTTTTCCGCGTGACTTTTTAAAATGAGTTGTTCCCTCTTTACCTGCCCTATTAAAAGGAGCATGATAGTATTTACAAATATCATCATTTTTCTGCAAATTTTCTTTGGTTTTAGTTGTCATACGATCAAAGTGCTCCCAAATAGCTAATGTCAATACTCTTGATTTCTTTGCCGCTGATTTTTCCTTTTTTTTGGCTAGCGTTAACTTCTTCTGAAATTATTATTGGTTCCAATCTAAAATTATTGTTTTCTAAATTATTTTGATAATCATAGAATAAATGATTTATCAACTGATTCTGTTTTGGATTAAAATTGAATTATGGTTTTGATTCAGTTTCTGATTTTATGGATACTTAGTTTGTTGTTAAATATCAAAGGTGGTATTAATTCAGATGATTGGTGTTGACTTCAGTATGGAATGTTGTTAGCATCAAAGTTCGTATTGATATTTAATTTGATATGACAACAAAATGAGTATTGATATCAAGAGTTCGGTTTTGAGTAAAGTTTGTGATTCAATTCATAATCATTGCTTGTTGTTATTGATGTTTACGATATTTCCGTAAACACTATTTTACGAGCTTTGCTCTCGTCAAGATTCAAAGTATTGCTGAAGCCTTTCGTTTGAAGAAATCAAAAAGAGTTTTACGATTCAACAATTATGATTTTAAATGTTCTGCTCTAATGCAGATATCGGTTTTATATCAAAATGACCTTATATATGTCATAATGATCTTGCTGAGCATTTCTTTCGCTCATACTTGTCTGTTTTCAAATTTAACCTCCAGTGAGGATTAGCTTGCGCTGTTTAGTTGCGTAATTCGAGGAAGCAAATAAAAAGCTTTTGGAAGGTAGTTGGTCCAGGGTTTGTAAATTAATGTAAGTTCTTTTATGTAAAGTTGTTTATATTATATTATATTATAGTTGTGTATTTTATTTGGGCCTAGTATACTTCATTTTGAAGTTATACTAGTGGGTTTAGTTTTGAATTGGATTTTGTTAAAAAGAGTTTTAAAAGAAAGTGAAAAATTATTGGTGAAATTTGGATTTCTTGTTTCTAGAACTGTAACCTTAAAAGATCTCCGAGTAGATTGGGGTCATAAATAATAATTATCTTCCGCTGACATTTATTTATTGATTTAACTGGTTAATTTGGATTGAAGTTTTATAGTGACGACCAAATCCTCTGACCCCGGATTTGGGGGCGTTACAACTTCCATTATTGGACCTATCCGATCTTTGAACATTTTGTTAATAAGTCTTTAGAATATTTCCCCAGCATTGTACAGTCCAAAAGGCATGGCTAAATATCAGTATATCCCCCTATTCATGATACATGCTATCTTCTCACAGTCAGATGGCTCCATCTTGATTTGGTTGAAAACGCTTGATGCATCTAAGAATGTCAAGACCATCCTGTTGTGGTTCTCGAATACTCCTCTTATCTGATTTATCAAAAATAAAACTGGTAGAGTACCACTGTTGACTCCTACTTGAGTAAATCGTATGTCTGTCTCTCTAGCCACCCTTTTAGCTTGTGAGTACGTCGATCCACACATTTCAGAACCACCTGCAATAAAATTAATTACTTTATAATGTGGTGGCGGTGGTGGTTGTCTCATTGGCGTTATGTCGTCTCTATTGGGTGACCCTTCTGTCCTGGCGTAAGCTGTTTTCTTGGATGTCATGAACTCAGTTACGTACCCTTTCTTGGTTAAAAAACTGTAGCTCCTTTCGTAAAGCCACACATTCATAATCTTTCACTACACCATAAATGGCCTACAGCAACACCAAGAAAATGTTACAACAAGCCCAAAAAAGTGTTACCACAGCCAGAAAAAGGCCTAAGGTAACATAAAAATTAAGTTGCTTTTTTTCGAGTTACCTTTGGCCCCTAAGGTAACATGACTTTTGCCCTGGTGTAACATTCACTTTTGTGTTACAATAGCCGTCAAAGGTAACATTAATCTATGTCTATAGTATCACAATATGTACGTTACCTTTGAACTCAGAATTTTCAAAAAAAATGGGGCCCACCAGTGGGGCCCACAGTGGTGACGTGGCATGTAGGTTCCGTAGTGGTGACGTGGCATGTGGGTCCCACAGTGGTAGCATCAAATTTGTACCTGGGGTAACACTTTGAACAACCTACTCTAACACTTTATGAAGCTACTGTAACAATTTACCAGGAAGAAAAATGAAAAACTAATATTATAAAGTGTAAAATCGACTGCAAAATTTGAAAATATATTATATTAATCTAATACATTCCAAATTTCATAATCTCAACTACATTCATAACCAGTTTACCATCTACTTAAATCATAATAAATTTAACCAATACAACCAACTAATCTACATCCCAAAACTTAATCCACTTCCTGCTAGTAGCTGCCGAGAACTTGACACGTATGCATTCATCAACAAATATATAGTTGTTACAGCTGAAATGAGAAAGAAACAAAGGTTAGGTCATACAATACCCTATATATATACCCCATGCAAAAGTATTGTACTTCTATATTCTATAACAACTACTATTTTACATACCTGATGCATATATACATACAACAATGCCTGCAAACTCAATGATGCCAATGTATCTCTCCATCTAGCTAGCATTTTTTGCTGCATCAACATGAACAACAGCAGTATTATCTAAAAGAATGATAAGAATCAAGTACTAAAAAATAATCAAGTATGGTTCTTTACTACTTTAAGAGTAAAACATACTATGCATAATACTAACAAACCCGTGTGGAGATCAAGTAATGACCACCAGTTCTAAGATAGGATCGAGCATTCATAGCAATATAATTCACAGTTGATGCAGGGGGGACCTATCAACACTAGTGCTTTTGTTGCAGAATACACAGTTGATATGCTACCTTCTAGAACATGAGATTTGACTAGCATATTGCAAGTATTAATACAGAGGATATGCTACCTTCTAAAACATGAGATTGAAGAGAGTTAATTGCTTAAGAAAACATAGAACATCATTTGTTTAGCATGGACATCCTGGTAGGCTTAGATAATCATGTAAAATTAAGCCTGGAACAAAAGTAAAACTATTTTTTCATATAGCTTGGAATTATTAATGTGTAGCAATCATGTCCGCAACCAACTAATCTAAACTACACTTAGATTAGAATTAATAAATGAAGTGATCAAATCGATCCATAATCATTGGTTTACCCATGTTAGTCAGCAGTCAAACTCCTATTTAGGATTTACATTTAATGATAAGCAGGTAGGCTAATCATATAGATGCAAAAGAGGAAATTAAAAAAAATTGAAAATTACCAGCATCAAATATGAGCCCTGGATCTAAAGGAGCTCTAGGATTTACATGGCCACTTCCATAATCAAAAGGTGTAGCTGGGACAAGCGACACAGTCTCAGATCCAGAATATTGTTGGGCTTGAAGAGGCGTCCCCCTGTCAAGTGTAATTAATGTCGTCATTAATGCTGATTTAATGGAAGCACGACTCTCGTGAAAGTGTTCCTATTTTACCAGAGCAGCAATTCCTGCTATATGTGGTGCATCCATGCTAGTCCCGGATATCATGGCAAATCCTGCACCTACTCCATGGAAAATAGTTCTTTGAGTTGGTTTCGTCATGCATGATGTTACCTGCTTAACTCCAATATTCATATACAGTATTATCTTATGATGTATCTTTGTATAGCTTCAATTACACATCTCAATTTGTAACCAAGACATGGAGAACTATATTATAAAGATGTGGAGTAATTTGTTCTAAATGCACTTCTAATGGGTGGAACTAGCTAGAGAAGAATTCACAGTGCTTCTGTTGGAAGCAGGCGATGCAGCAACATTAGTGCTTCTATTGCAGAATACATAGTTGATGCAGGGGGAACCAATCAACAAGAAAAAAAGGTAATGTACCTCTTTTACCTTGTGTGTGTCAAGTAGACATCAGATGCCTATTGTTGCTGCTGATATCACTCGTGGCTGAATGAATAAAGACTTCATATTTTCTAGCTTATGTTCTTTATGTTTGTCATATATTACCTATGTGGTATAAAGTATGAACTAACGTCTATATAGGATATCCTCTAAGACTTATAATAGCGCAGACATACAGCTCTAAGATGGAGTTACTGGCTACTATATGTCAGTACTTGTTAAAGGATCGTGTCTTTTGGTGGTACAGTTGTGTGGAAAGTTAAAAAAATGCAGTCTGCTTGCCCTTTTTTCGTTACTGTAACCAATTAATCAGTAAGCATGGTTTATGATGGACAAATTAGTATTGCCTAATAATTTAGGATTTTTATCCTTTTGGAGTACGAGTACCCTAAATCTAAACAAAACATGATTGGAGACATTGGGCAATATCAACATCTCCTAATGGCCTGTCAATACAGTTACCTACTTCATTTAGTATGCTACTGATATTTTCCATGAAATTCTAATGGCCTGTCAATACAGTTACCTACTTCATGGACTTGACAAAAACATGGTTTAACAGAGCACATCAATGGGCTCAGGGGGAACCCAAACCCATTCCAGCACATCAAAAGGAAAAAAACACAGAAATAATTTGGTTTGCATGACTACAATAGAACTTGAATGGGAATTGTGTATATCTCTACAACCACCAACATTGCGACAAAACCGATCTCTAAATAGGAACAACTAACAGAGGAGAACAAACAAATTGAATTGGTATGCAAGGAGCATAATCATACCGATAAACCAGATTTTTTTCACTCGCAACAAGAGTACAAGAGTACTCGAAACCTGATCATGACATAAGAGTAAATATGACTATAAATGGTGTAGAATATATTTAATATTAAATAAAAAGAGACTGATATTTGACATCGTAATTAGAATATGTAGGACCAAACAGAGAATCAAATCATTTCAGGACATAACACTTGGAAAGAACTTTGAAAAACATATTACCATACTTCCTAGCAAACACATAAACTACAATATACCTTAAAAAACTCCCTACTTTGAGCAAGGAGAGCAGGGTCCTGCCCTTTTGATTTCAGCAAGTCCAATACCATGGAGGTGGTAGAGGCATCCGCTGCGAAACCATGAGCAACTAGATTCAGATACCTATAATCTAATACAACTGCTACTATATACTAGCATTGCCAATCACTACAACAAGAAAAAACTGGATGAAATTTATCAGATTACGACTATAAAAAGGACTAGGACCGTAACCAAAACTGGTGGAAATCGGGATTTAAACTACAAATTGTTTAAAAATAGTAGGGCAACCCTCAACCGGAGACATTTGAAAATGCTCAGTCCACCTTAAATAAATTCAGCACACCATCAATCAGTTAAATGAAAACAAGCAAAAAATACAACAATTCAACCATATTTAAAAATGCCGAAAAGCAGCAACGCTAGTTACAAACAAAAATCCTAAACTCTCACCCCGTAAATGAACCGTTGAGATAAACACTTCTGCCTCCATTAGGCCACACAAATCTTGTCGGTATAAGCACAGTCCCAGTAGCAGCAACACCACTTCAAATTCTCCACGATGGTTTGTTCCAGCAATAAGAAGACCGATATCAAGGGTTATAACCTGAATATAAAGACATATAACTCTCAGAAAGAGTCCCGAACACACAAAATACGAAACCAGTATCGAGTAAACCCTCCCAAAATACACAAAAATACACATGTAAATTGACATTCGGAACTAAATTAGAGAATTTCCTTGAGCACTTTGTCAGTGAGTGGTTGTAAGCGAAACGAGACGATGGAGAAGATGTGGAACTCTGTCGCTAGAATCTCTCAGCACCACTTAGCATTTCAGACCACCAATCTCCATAAACATCTACAAACAAATAAATAAATAAAAAAACAATAACACACAAAAACCCTAATTGTAAGACCCAATTTGGAAAAATACCCTAATTGAGAAACCCGATTGCAGAAGAAGAACCGATTATAAAACAAGAAGACCCGATATTAATGAAGCCCCAAAACCAATTGTGTTGAGAAACAAGAAGACCCGGTTGACTCCTTCTGTAGTGAAGCCCCAAATCCTAGCTAATTTATAATTCAGTTCAATTGAAAACTGAGAGATATCGAGACAAAGATATGTTTAGACTGATAGAAACCCTAGCTCGAGTCCAATTAGTGACCGGGAGAGAGAGAATGAGAGAGTGAGATAGAATGAGGGAGAATAAGAGAGAATGAGAGGGAAATAAGAATATGTCTGAAATTTTACTGATTCTCCGAAAATTTTGAGCCCGCCTGATTGAAATCCCAGCTAATTTCATTTCTTTTTTTTAATAAATTTTAAATTTTAATAGTGTTTAAATTTTTTATTGATAAAAAATTATCAATTAATAATCAATATAGTTTATAAAAAAAATTAAAAAAATATATTTTATCAATCTTAACTAATATTAATATTTTTTCTTAATTATATTATAAAAATTGATTAATTTTCATGTCAAATAATTATATATATTTAGTTGTTTGTAAAATGTACTACTTTTTTATCCATTAACACTCTATTGTAACATAAATTCCTACATGTTACTCGTATGTAACACTTTGAATCTATAGTAACATATTATAAAGGCTATGGTAACATCAAAATTACTACGTTACGGTTGGCTAAGATGAGCATACCTAAGGTAACATAATTTTGTAACATGCATGATTAAACCATTGCGATAGGCAATCTATGGTGTAGTGTTTGTGTCCATAATCTCTACGGTAGTCACACCATAATTTGGAGTCTAGATTCACCTTGGGCTTGTTGTTCTTCATTGGTCATTTAACTAAATCTGCCAGGTTGGTGAACTCCTTCTTCATGGATGATGGTGTATCTTGAAACCGTAGGTGTTATATGTTGGTAGAAAATTAGGGTCCTTTCTTCAATCCACACGTTCCTCCTTTCTCCAATCATTGTGTTCTCGTGTCATGTTGACATAGACCTCTTCCTTAGAAGGTCTCGAATAAGATTTGTATTCCCTAGACCTTGATGTTGTGATCTTTCTCGAAGGTCTATAATATTTCTCATCATCTTCTCTCCTATCCTCCTCTAGTCTTACTTGAGCCATAGCCTTTGCATGTACATCATTCATAGTTTTATATGGGTACTTTGTCATTTCTTCATAGAGTGGGGACTCCCTTTCCAAGCCTTTTCTAAACGCCTCAATAGCTGTAGGGACGTCACAGTTGGTAATAGTCACCTTTTCCCTGTTGAATCATGTCAGGTAATCGCGTAGTGGCTCTCTATGACGTTGCACAATCTTGTATAAGTAGTTTTCTCAAACACCCTGATGCTAGCAAATTACATGTTAAATGTATCTTCCATGTTTACAAATGTCTTGACTGTGTGGAAGATTGACAAACCATTGTAAGGATGATCCTGACAGCGTCGAGCCAAATCCCTTACACATGCAAGTCTCTTTTAGATCACGTGTGATATGTACTGTAAACATTTGTCGTTTATATTGTGCTATATGTTCCAATGGATCACTTGTGCCATCATATGGCCTCATTCGGGGCACGGTAAAACATTTTGGTATCTTTACCAAAGCGATGTTGTCATGAAAGGGCGAATCAACATAATTTATAGGGATTGCTTTCTCCAATGGGTTGGGGACGCCCAGGATCCTTTCGATTAACTCCCTTACCTCTTGCAACTCTCTTTTAAACTCCTCAGGGATATGAGTTCGAGACTTTGTACTCTTGTGTCGTGACTTTTTCTATTCATGATCCTCGTCCCTTTCTTCACGATCATCATAACGTCGTTCATCACGCTGTCTCTCCATATCATTGTCATTGTTCGTTATATTTTCCATGTCCTCTACCTCGATAATATCATCAGTATTCCTCGCTGGCTCCTCGTGCTGATCCCACTCTTTAGCATCATCCACGTTCAAACGTCTGACCACACTCGAAATCGTCTTTTTCGTGGCTGTTTTAGTCTTTGATTTGGCTGTAGTGATTTCTTTCTTCAATGCTTCATTTTCAGAGCGTATCTTCTCCATCTGATCTTGTAGTTTCTTTAACGTTGCAGCCATTTCTTTGTTGCTTTCTGTTTCAGCTCCTTGATTAGTAACTTGTTCTTCCAAATCGTTGCCTGCCATCATGATGAACCAACCGAATCCTTAGTAAGTTTCCCAAAGACGACGCCAATTATTTTTACCAAATTAAGTAGGTTAAATGCTATGGACTATTTAGATCGATTTATACAATGTAACTAAACTATTTAGAACGTATGTAAATGACACAAGAGATTGTTGACGCGAAAAACCCGTAAATAGGAAAAATTCGCTGGTGGGATTGTGTATCCAACCTAATGAACTCCGCTATGATATGATATTGATTACAAGATATAAATCAAGCTAAATCCATGTTCATAACACATAGTTTGCTAAAGTGTGTGATGGCAATGTATCTTGCTACAAGGATGTCAAAGCTTCTGTGTTTTTCTAGTGCTCGTGTATGTATCTCTACCGACTGAGAATTCTCCTCGTACTCATGTGTTTGTGTGTTGTTTTCTATCTCTCGGGTGTTTTCTTTTGTATCCCCTTTCATCTTCAAACTCTCTTTCCTTATCCTCTTGGTTGTTCCACCTTTTTCTCAAACTTCCCCCCCTTTTCTCTCATCTTTTGAATCATGGTTGTAGATTAGGTCTTGGAGCTTAACTACAATTTCTATAAACTCGGCTTGTTGCTGACTGAATCTTTTGTTCTGTTTCATTGGCTTTCTATGCTCAATTCTGCTCAAGACGTCTCCTTAACCTTCGTGTCTCGACTCGTCCATTGTAGTCTTTGTTGTCATTGCCTTCGATCACGTCTTATCATAACGGAAAATCCGGATACAACAAAGTACACCCTGTATTTCAGTAGCTTACATTTGTGCCCCGCTTGATGAATGTGGAATGCTTCACAAGGGGTCTTCTGCTGATTATCTTAATACCAAGAGCCTTTGGTCTTCAAACTTGTAAAAAACAGGATTCAAACTGCAAGGTGTCAATTGGCACCAAGCCATCGAGGATAGGGAAAATGTCACGTCTCAACAGGCCCGCTCAAATTTATTGCACTTGAAACTGCGTTGTCCTTCAGAGTCAGATTCAACAAGATGAAATAAGAAACACATTTTGATAGTAAGGCATGAAACAGTTACCAACCTATCTGAGTCTCTCTGTTAAGACTTTGTTTCTGCTCACATTAGAAAAATGCATTTCGTCCATATTGCTTTATAAGCTCCAATTGCTATATTCATCACTAGATCTTTATACCAAATCGCTAATTTAAAAAAACCTATACATGTTTAACTCAGTACTTAAATCGTAAAGCGATTAAAAGGGGAATAAATCAGAAAGAAGATAAGAAGATTCAAGTTTTAATGCAACTTTTTCAACAAAAGGTTCCATAGTAAGAATACAAATCTGATTACAAATTATTTCATACAAACATACATCATTTAAAATGATCCACATTTAGATTTTCATATAAGCATCCATAGTACTAACATTGTATAATACAGACATTTATAACTTCAAGAGACAACGTGCATTACTAGTCATCACAAGAACTGGATGATCGGACTTCATCTCCTTGGATCTCACATGTGTCGAGCCATAGTATTAAGAAACGCCGGATCTGTCATAAAGACTCTCAGAATTAATACTTGCAATCTACAGTGGTTTAACAAGTTGAATTTGTTTTTACCACGAGCCTTGTACTAAATTTAACTGATGCCAGAAGTGTCGCTTCCATGAGGAACACGGAAAGATTGGCTCCAACCGGTCAGGAGTAAAGGAAAGGAGCATGGGTGAAATTCAAAAATATAATTATTATTTGCAATTGAAAGAGGTCTTGCATCCATTTACTTGTATATTTGTAACCAT
Source organism: Apium graveolens (assembly GCF_009905375.1). Classification (NCBI taxonomy): domain Eukaryota; kingdom Viridiplantae; phylum Streptophyta; class Magnoliopsida; order Apiales; family Apiaceae; genus Apium; species Apium graveolens. The sequence goes on along the minus strand of NC_133654.1, from coordinate 9,091,978 downwards.
AAACTATGACAGCTGCTGAACATTTTCCATGTTACCAGTAGAATAAATGCCAGAGAAATGGCAATGTCTGATTAATTTTATTGTATAAACCACTAAGATACACCCCAGAGTTGATCAACATATATGTAATAGAAGAAAAATCATTTGAATTATAAAGGTCAAGTTTCAACTTACACGAATCATGGTGGTTAATGTGGTGAAGTATTTGCCAGAAGACTCAAAACTCAAAGATCCCCCTGAATAGTTCAGTCACAAAGTTTGCGATCACAGAGAAGATTGATTCTACACATTTGATATGCAAAATTAGTAATTAATGACTGTCATTAACCAGAACCAAATGGAGTATACTCCAAACGTCATGGATAGCCAACAGATCACTATAAGAACTTATAAGTGCTCTTATCCTCTTAACAGAGAGTAAAGAATCCATTGAGTTAATTCAAGAACATTAATATCATAAAGGAAGTAAAACAGGTGCTATCAGTAATTAATGCAGAACATTGTAATAATAAGTTAAAGTGATGCAACAGCAAGTTTAAATGAAATGATCAAGAAGGAAAGAACACTTAAAATTGGATACTCGTATAGTTTACAAGACAAGTTCAAAATACAAGCTTTAACAAGTTCCAAAATAGTACAAGGAAATTGCAAAAACAAGTTGCTGATAGCTAGGACTAAATGATATGGAATTGACTTAAAAAATTCAGCATTGGAGTTAAAGATATAGGATTGAGTAGGATTGATTACCTTCATTACTTTCTGTATCGTCGTGGACAACCTTTTTCTCTCCTATATGCTGATTCTCCTTATCACTTGCACCGCAATCAAGATGAACGAGACTTTCAACACAGACGTCTGAGCCAAAGTAGTCAGGCAAACCCCTAATCTTTATCTCTCGTCCTTCCTCTCCCTTGACTAGATCATACCATAACAACTTCATGCGGTTATCCAAAAGTACATTCTTACCACGCTTTGCATATGCCAATGGCTTACAAAATTTACTTGGATAATCAAAGGAGAGTAATTTTGTCCATGAATACTGTTCTTTGTCTACTTCGTGGAGTATCCATGTGTCTGAAAAGCCCACCGAGTCCTCTTCACCTCCAAGGACAAAAGAGCAGTGAGCCCAAAGAGATTCTTCCAACGACCCAATTGTAATTTCAACCTCAGAACTAATATCTTCATATAGGGGCATTGGTATAATCCTATACTCTTCGGTTGCAAGATCAAATGCAACAATTAAGCTGCGGAAATTAGAATCAACACTTCGCTCCACACAAGTCCAGTATAAGGAACCACCAACATATGCACCATAACATCCACTTTTACAAACAAAATACGGAAAGTCTCCTATTTTTCTCCATATATTTGATTTCAAACTAAAAACATAAGCTTCCTTAACAATTTCCTCACCATTTAGTACTGCTGTAATATCCAACTGAAAAGACATCACAACTTTGTAATCATCATTGAAATGATCATACCCAAAGCCAAAATTATATTTAATATTCCCATTTGGATTCTGAGGAGTACTTGCACGAGGATGAATCAGGTCAATATAAGTACGAATAGTTGGATTCCAAAAGGTTATATGTTCATATCCATCGTACAATAAGACTACACCATTACAGGTGCCAATAAATTTACTGAAAAAATCCCAGTCCATAGGACATTTTAGTACAGAATGTAAGAGTGTATCAATATCAACACGATGCATACCTGCATCACTGCCAACAGAAGCCATTCCTATGCTCCTGCAAAGTATGATAAGATTAGAGCGAGTTCTCATGGAATTACACCAATGCAGGTTGGCAAAGTATCGACTGTCGATCAAATCACAATAGGCTTTCGAAACTGAGCGATAGCACAACAGTTTTTTGGTAGGTAAGTGAGCGAAAATGCATACCACTACGTCAAAGGGAGCATCAAAGAACATCTCCTTTGACATTTTTAAGGGGTTATAAGGATGAAGATGGGAAAAATGAAGAGTTGAAAGGATGAATATGAAACTACGTGTAAGTTGGCTACGTGTAAGTTGGGCAGGACTACGTGTAACAAGCACAATACTTTAGCATCAATAAAAGAGATGAACATCCTCATCCCTTTGCATACAATGTCAATATGTAACGTATGCATTCTCCTATATGCATCCTCATCTTGAAAGGAAAAAAGCAAAGGGAGGGGTTAAAGGGAGGGGTTAGGCATGCCTCTCATTTGGGGTTCTGGGGTTTGGGCCGTTCTCGACACTAGCTATCATTTGTTCTTGGCACCTGCTATCTCTAGTTATTGTTCTCAACACTTTGCTACTCTCTTTTTTTTTTATGAATTTTATGGTATGTTTTGTGATGAAAAAGTATTAAGTTGTATTTATAAAATTAATATTTCTATTACTAGTTTAATTAATTTAGAATAAACAAATAATGTATTTTGGTATTGTAATTTAATTATTTTATATTAACTTTTAGCTTGTGACATTCTAGTTTGAATTTTGGGATTATTCAAGATTATGTACATTGATAATTTCAATTTATAAAATGAATTTGATTTATTAGTTGATTGTATTAATATTATGTAAATGTAATCTATCTTTCATTTGTTTTTCTTCTATAATCATTATTTTTTTACTATTTCTTGTAAGTTCTGTTCTAAATAACTTTCTTATGTAAATGAATTTAATATAATTATAATGATTTGTTTGGAGATTAATATTTATACATACTGATATCTTTTATAAATCAATGTAAATAGATACTTATAATTAATGGTAAAACTTTATTCTCATTAGTTCAAATACATTTTATATATTTTTAATTGTATATTTTCAAAAATTTTATCTCACTATGCATTCCAAATTTAATTATACTTTTGTATAAATTTGTTATATATATATATTTGCAAAAGATGATAATGGTATTATATAATTGTATACATTCTCATTTATAATAATTTTTTTTGTAATTTGATTTTTTCAAAAAGAAATGTAACATAGACAAATGTAGGTTTGAAATTCATCCTTTCATAGATTGTATATCCCAAATACTCCAACATGAACTAAAACTAAAAATATAGATGTAAGTTTATAGTTGTGAATAAAGAGGAAACTATTTTTTTTAAATTTTCTAAGTATTTTAGATAATTACCAAATTGAAATATAAATAAGGAAGAATATTAAATAATCTAAAATATTGGGTTAGAAATGACTTATATATATGACTTAAATAAATATGAGAAATCACTAATATTTAATCAAAATTTAATTAATGAGATAATTTTATTATTTTTCATAAAAGGATTGATTGATAATTGATTAAATAGTGCTAAATTTTAAACCTTTTCTAGTTACACTTTAATTAAGTTTCAAAAATAGTTATCCTCTTTTTAGTTTTGTCATGTTGTGGCTTGTTTTGTCAGCTAGGTAGTCTTGTTAATAACTAATTTTTCTAAGAAAATTTATTCTCATGAGTTTTAAATTTTAACTAGTGTAGTTTATAAATTTAGAAATCAATATAAGATAACTAGTAATGTCCATTAATACCAACTTGCCAACTAATAAGTTTTAGGGATTATTTCATAGATATCCAAGTTTTACATTTTTTTTACAAAGTTACTATATTTTTTAAAAATAATTGTAAAAATATGTTGTGCAACTTTGAAACCATTTTGCAACCAAGTCTGAAATTGAATTTGAAAAATATGTTCTGCAAATTTCTAACCATATTTACAACATAATTTGTAACCGAAATGTAACTTAAACAAGCAATTGCACAATTTAAAATAAATGCAAGTTATTATGCAATATTGTATGTTAGGAATATGTTGTGAACTTGATAATAAGTTGAACAAAACACTTTAGTAGATTTAACTTAGTGTTTTTAGCTCTCGACGGATGTTCTATAATAGTCGCGACGGATGAACTTTATAGTCCCGACGGATGACCACTAAACATCCATCAAAAGTGTAGCTTATGTAATAATAAGTCTTCTAGCACATGTGTGCAAACAATAATGTATTAGTTGAGTAGCTTCTATAGGATTTTTTAAGTCATGTTGACTACTAGATTGATATGCAGAATAGGGTCACTAATTGTAAATATAAGATGTCTTGTAATTCCGTATAAGTGAAATAGAGTCAAGTGGCAGAAAGGCTCCTCACGGATGATCTACAAAGGCTCCCGACACATAATCAACAAGGAATCCAACGGATGACCAACGTAGTCCCGACGAATGATCATATTCAAAAGAGCAGTTGACATTGACTACACAGTCACATGCGTCGGGTGTTTACAAATGGAATTTGGCAGCCTAATTACAGGATTCAGAGAACAAAGAAGCATTACAATTTTCATGCAATTACAAAGATATTCAAAGATGCTGGATAGTGTAATGAAGCAGCATGAAATTAGACTAGAAAGAATTTTTGTTTTACTTGTTTGTCTTTTTATCATGTAACTTGGTTGTATATAAACCAAGTGTAGCGAGTAGAACAAGTTATCAAGAAAGTAAACATTATTTTCAGAGGGATAGAAAATGTTGTATCTGTTAAGCCTCTCTTTGTAATTCTGCAAGTTTACTTGTAAGCAGCTGTGCGCTATTCAAGCATCATAGAGTTCTCATCTTAATATATATATCTTTGGTGGATAATTTCAAATCCACCAGAAAGTTTTTAAAGTCTTGTGTTTTATTTCTTTGTGTTTGATTTTCATATCTTTATCATTCGGCAATATAGAAAAATTACATTCAACCCCCCTTCTGTAATTTTTGTTGCATTGTTTGGGAATAACATCGTATTTTTGCAATTATTTTCAGAATAAAATAATATTCTTACAAATCTTTTCAGAAGTTTGTAAAATCGCAATTAATTTTATAAAAATTTGTACTTTTGATAAATTCCCTCTTTTTATAAATTCCCTAAGTTTTATCTAAGATAATAAGTTCGATGATATTATAAGAAACTATATGTTATTGATTTTTTTTTGGAAAAGGAAACTCCTTCAATTGTCCGGAGAAATTGTAATTAGGTTGACACCCACTATAAGAGATCTCAATCAATATACTTGGAAAAGACGATGGCAATGGCTTCATTTTTCTAATTTTCTCATTTTTTTTGAATAAAAAATTATTAAAAATTACATTTTTCTTATGTTCTTCTAAAATTTCTAAACTTTCTTTCTTAAAATTAACTTACCATCTTAATATGAACTTACCTTTCAAAGGTTTACTAATAAAGAAAAAATAAAAATCCTTTTTTAATATTTTTCTTAAACTTGCTATTTAAGTCACTTTTTCTTATATTTATATGTGTATATGTGTGTAAGTATATATATATATATATAAGTGTTCGTTTCTAAATTAAACTTTTAATTTTATATTATTTTTGAAAGTCCGTGGTCTTAGAGTTTATTTTAAAGTACTTTTATTTGGTAAATTAAGATTATTGTTATTTTTTTAGGATTGTTATAATATTTATTGTTTAATATGATCATAAACATGCAAGTCAATTAGATTGATAGATGGCGGATGACGAGAGTAGGATGTAAAAGCGCAGTATACTAAACTAGAGGTGTATTATTGAATAAAAGTTTATACATATTGAAAACAACAACAATGGTGAGTCGACTTCATTGCATCTTTTCAATAAATATGTGTATGTGTAAGTGTTCGTTTCTAAATAAAACTCTAGATTTTATGTTATTTTCGAAAGTCCCTGGTCTTAGAGTTTATTTTAAGCTACTTTTGCTTGCTAAATTAAGATTATTGTTCATTTTTTAGGTTTGCTATAATATTATTGTTTAATATGCTCATAAATATGCAAGTCAACCATATTGATGGATAACGGGATTGTTAGTGTTTGTGCCCTAGAGACAACACTATTATGTATAGTTTATGACATTTGGATTATTAATATTTATGTTCTATCGAATATTCTTTTAATAATTTACCAAATCTTAATTTAGTGTGATATAAATATTGGATTAATAAATGTCCTTGAAATATGATATGAATTTTATATCTCTAAGTACGTGTCTTAAAAATGAGATTATGTGAATACTATCGATATTCCCAAATATCCCTAGTCGAGTATTATTTTTAAGGGACAATAACAATAATAATGCATTAAGACTAGTATGTTTGTTGACCGATGATCACATCTCATTGATCATAGGTCTAGTGATACTAAAGTCCAAAATACAAGCAGATGTAAATATACATGTTGCTGCATAGATCCAATGTGAGATTTTACATGTCTATTGTGTCATAATTAATTCCCACAGTGATAATGATGTAATGGTCCTTCGACTTGAAATTATTATATTTCTATACAGTAATTAATATACTTTGATTACATCAAAGGTTGCCTTTGACCGATTAATGATAAAAATGGACTTCGGGTATATTAGGAATCGTGTGAGAAATATGAATGATCTAGAAATAATTTAACACTCTTAATTTTGGAGAGATATTACTGGCCTCTTGTGTGAGCTAGACTATGACATGCGTGCCACCGCGCTCAAATGTTGATTTGAAGTGATAGCCTACTCATTGATCAAGTAAACCTGGATTAAACCATGAAGAGGATGACACATAACATGCCTCGAGTTTAATCTATAATATTTGGTTTAAGGGATTATATTATATTATATATTATTTAGAAAATGTTTAATCGATCACCGATTTAATTATTATTACTTTTGTAGCAATGATGTATTACTAGATGCCGCTAATTATTTATAATTTAAATATGAGATATTTAAATATTTCCAACATAATAATAACCTATATGGTCGCACGGAGAAAGCTTGGAGGGATATTTATTTCAAATTCGGATTTGAATTAGATAGGAAATTCAAATTATTTATTATTAATTAAGTTGGACTTAATTAATGGGATAAATGAATTTTGAATTTGTATATATTAAATCTAAAATTCAATTGTTATTTGATAATTGAGTTAGACTTAATTATTAAATAATAGAATTTCAGATTTTAATATACTCTAACTTGGATTAGGGTTAGGACTATTTTTGTCCTCTCTATACAAATATCCTTAAGGCTAAAATTAGGATTACATTTTTATTAGATAAAAACATAAAACCCTAGCAGCTAAAGGTGAGAGAGAAAGATGGGAAAACATGTCCATTCTCGGTACTAGTACACGTGTCCTCCGTACCGGCTTTCGTGTGAATTCCTACGACGTAGATCGTTAAGGCGGGATGCGTGGTATTCAGTTAAAGGTAAACATCTCATCTATGAATTAAATATTATTTTTCGCATGGATCCTGCTGTGGGTTTTAGTTTCATTTTATTTTTACTGTTTTAAATTATGGTTTCCGCTATGTTTTTATTCCCCGGAACCCAACAATGATATCAGAGCTACTTGCGAAAGGTTTTAACTTATTTTTGTGTTTACTGAATTTGATGATAATATCATGTATACAATCTGCCATGACTATATGTATGCGATTTGTATACTATGCATGTATTGATAATCTGCCATGATAAATATTATGATATTATGCATGTGTTGATGATTTGCCATGATAAATATGACGATATTATGTATGTTGATGATCTTCCATGATAGATATGAAGATATTATGCATGTGTTGATGATCTTAGATGACTGTTGTTATTATTAATTGTGTATGGACACAATAGGGGACTGAAACACACTGTATGAATATGATACGATGATACAGAGATGAAGAATCAAGCAGAAAGGTTCTGTTTTCGATCCAAAAAATAGTGTTACAGATATGTTCCACTTGATATGATTAATTACATTAATCATGATAAGTAAATTATATATTATATTATTATCTATTGTTTGAGCATGGTGGATGGTTATGGCCTTTGGACCCTTAGATTAATGGTTTTTTAAATTGTGTTTTTGGTTTTGAAATACAACTTGCATGTCGTATTGATTCTTGTAATATTAATCTTTAATATAACTCGAGTTCTTCTTGTAAGTTTATTAGATTAGGTTTTTATATTTCATTTATGTAATGTACTTGAAAAACTGAAGACTAGAAGAATGAGTCCATTGGGGGTCATCTAAGGAAGCTATACAAGGAAGCAAATAAAGCAAGAAGACATATAATGTAATAGATAGTTGTATTTATATACTTAACCACCTTAGAATGACCATGATCTTTATCATTAGCTTGATGAACATCACATATGACGGGGTCATAACCTACCACGTTTATTTTATTACACTTTACATATATCATGTGATGAATTAATATGTAGAATAGTTAGAATGATGCATGCTTAATTAAATTAGAAATGTATGTATGTATTAGATAAAGCACCCATGCCATGCCTACTAAATAAGATAAAATCTATAACGATTCAAGATTTTAAAATTTAACAAACGATCATGAGATTCTCGTGTTTCAAAAACATAGAATAAAATACAAATTTTCTTTATTTCTGATATGGGGTGATTTTTGTCAAAAGAGTGTTCTCCATCTACCGTGGAAGATGCGTTGAAGTATATTGATACTTTCTGACTATTGGATTTGACTTAACTAAGTTACCACAATAGGATTATGAACTTAGAGACATGGAGTTTGGCGAGATATATTAGATAAATATGAACAAATGTTGTTCCATCGAACTATCCACGAGTTATATAGGTGATATAATTGACAAATTTTATCTACCTTATTGAATCATGTTTTAGGAGTAAAGCCAAAGCTGAACTAAAACGTTGTGAAATTTGGATCTTGGCTCACTAGAAAGGATTTAAAAGATATTTCTTCTGAATTAATAGTTAGTGCTATTTATTTGATAAAAATAGTGGGAGATATATATTGTGAATATAAATGAATAATCACTTGAACATAATTGAATGATCATCTGTAGACTAATTCATTTTATGTATTTTAATATTGTAGATATCAAATGGCAAACAACTCAAACAACATCTCTGTGCGATCAGTCCTTGAGAAGGACAAGCTGATAGGAATAAACTTCCTTGATTGCCAAAGGAAACAAAGGATAGTCCTCAGGCAGGAGCGAAAGCTACATATCATTGATGTGCCTTGCCCTTAACCTCTTCCTGAAGGTGCAACGGGTGTTCAACAGGCTGCTTATCAGAAGCATATAGATGATGACATGGATGTCACATGTTTAATACTAGCGACTATGAGTCCTGAGTTTCAGAAAAAATATGAGCATATGGATGCTTATGTCATAATTGAGCACCTTAAACATGTGTTTGAAGGAAAGGGCTCGTCAAGAGAGGTTTGATATAAGAAAAGCTTTGTATATATACAAATAGGGTGATCGTGATCTGGTCGGACCGCGTGTTCTGAAGATGATTGGATATATGAAGTACCTTGCTACTCTGGGTTCCACGATTGATCTGGAAGCCCAGATATATCTGATCTTACAAACTTTGAACATCAATTATGCTCAGTTTGTAATGAATTACAATATGAATGAGATAGAAAAGACACCTACCGAATTGTTGGCTATGTTAAAAACTGTTGAGACCAACATTCAGAAGGCGTCCCCTGCTCCCATAATGATGGTGAACAAAGGGAGTGGCAAAGGGAAAGGTAAACGGAAAGGTAAGAAGATGATGAGATCCAAATCTACTGCTGCTCCTAAAACTGCTCCAAAACAGGATTTGAAGCCTAGAGGTGGTGTTGCAAAGGGTGATACTTGTCATTATTATAAGAATCCGGGTCATTTAAAGAGAAACTATCATTCTTTTTTTGGAGGATCTGAAGAAGAAGGCTGCTGGCGCTTCTGATTCAGGTATTTATACTATAGAAGTTAATTTATCTACTTCTACTTTATTGGTATTAGATACTGGATGTGGTTTTCATATTTGTATTAATATGCGGGAACTGCGGGGAAGTAGGAAATTGGCAAATGGAGAATTCGACCTACATGTTGGCAATGGAGCAAAGGTTGCTGCTTTAGCTATAGGGACTTATCATTTATCATTGCCCATTAGGCTCATTTTAGAACTAGAGAACTGTTTTTACGTGCCTACGATTTGCAGAAATATTATTTCAGTTTCTTGGTTGGAAAAGAAAGTTTTTTTTTTATTTTTAATTCAGAACAGTAGTTGTTCCTTTTCATTGAATAATGTTACTTATGGGGCACTACTAGAAATATGCCCTTAGACATCAGTTATAAACCGATGTGTTTTTTTTAAACCGATGTCTTCGCATGTGTAGAGAAAGGTCAGGGTCTTTAACATCGGTTTTTTTGCCGATGTTAAAGATCGAAATAGACATCAGTTTTCTTAACAAACTGATGTATAATTAGCCCTTATTTTTAATAATATGTTAAAACTAGATTGTGAAAAATGATAATTAGGAGGTTAAGAAGCACTATAAACATATCACATGAAAGAAGATTAAACTGATAGACATCAGATTCTTAACATAAATGATGTCTTACTTTGTATAGTACATCGGTTGCTTCATAGAACTGATGTTAAATATGCCATATCACATCGGTTTCATATAGGTTATCGGTGTTAAATATAATATTTCACATTGGTTTCACTTAGGTTAGCAATGTTAGAAATGGCATATCACATCGGTTTCACTTAGGTTAGTGATGTGAAAGTCCTTATTTACATCATTTTTCTGGTCAAAATTGTTGTGTTTTGTTTATTTTTGACATTAGCTGGTTAATATTTAAATAATATTATATCAATTCAAGATACATCGTGCTCTTTAATTAAAATAAAAAGCTATATCATAAAAACAATCTTAAAAAAGAACAAAAATATATGAAAAACTTATATACCAACATTCAACTAATATGTTTCTATATCCACATCTACATCAATATAAAAAAAACTATCTAGTTACAATCACATTCCTAACCTATCCACAATTAGAGCCCGGGGAGAGAGAGGCCGGGTTTTTTCCAGAATGTCCTGAAAAAGGAAATAATGAAAACAATAAGCCGAGATAGTAGATGTCAGACTAGTAAAACTATTAGCATCAACTTTCTAAACAAATTTAAAATTTCAAAAAAAAAACTTTCTAAATAAATGTGGGATACATCCAACATGCCACATTAACCAACATGCATTTTGTAGGAACCGCAAGAAGTAAGTTTTATAATCCCACCGTGATAATTTTTATTTCGCTGAGTTACTTGAGTAGTGTACATCGCATCCCATTCTGCATTGCAATGATCAAACCAGAAGTTAAATATTAGGCCAAACACAATGGTATTAAATATTAATTATCTAAGGAGAACTATTTGTTTTGAAGGATACAAATCAATATAAAGCGGTTTAGCAGCACTATATGTATTGTCTTTAGTATAATTTAATCACCTTAAAAATTGTTGGCCAACTTTAAAGTTAACTCTGTCATTTTAATACAGTACAAGTCAGCTGCCCAAATTTGAGGAAATGGCGAGCTAATTTAACAAATTTAAAACTGGGTTTTTCTCAACTACACGTTATATTTTATTTATGTATAAGGAACAATTATAGTCTAATATGGCTATTTAAAATCAAAATGTCAAACAAATATGAAGTCGACTGGCAATAGTTTGATAGCTACTGTTATTGTAAACATAAAACATGTCTTAGTACTACTTTTTTTTGTTGTTAAGATTTAATTTGGAACTATTGTTCAAGGATAATTGCAGTATAGACAAAAGAAAAAAACAAACACAAAAATTCCAATTTTCTTGTCCCAGGATAATATTTGAGAGAGATTCACACTTAAAACTCAAGAGTTGAAAAGAATGAGAAAGCGATATCTTGATGATGGGTATGAAATTAATACCTGCACCAGGAGTAATGCAAACAAGGCCGGTGATCATGCCTTGAACTGCTCTGATGACGAAAGGTTTCTTGAAGTAGATGACATCCAACAAGGTCCAAACAAGTAGACTAGTTGTTGCACAAAAGTTCGTGTTCAGAATTGCCATTGAGGAGTTTATGTTGGCGGTGTAAGGACCTCCACCGTTAAAACCAGCCCATCCCATCCCATCCATAATACTCCTACTCCAGCCAACATCAACAATATATTGTTCGGTGGGAACCTTTCCCTGTCTGCCTTTGATCTAGGCCCGACCTGATCACAACAAATCACGATAATTGTCAGTTACAGAAATTTAAATACTCATTTTAACCAAACAAGCTAGTGCTTTTAATTGCAAGCAAGGTAAATTAAAATGATTACTAACCCCATAAGCAGCAGTTAAGCCAGCAATTCCAGAAGAAAGATAAATAACAAAGCCAACAGAGAAATTAATAACACCCATTGGAACAAAAGTCCACCGCCCCACAAGCTGAACGCTCCAACTGTATACGAAAACGTCAACCAGAGAGGCACAAACATCATCCAATCCTTGATGTTCATCCTCCCTAGCAAGGAACCTACCAATAAGAGTTTGTTTGGCAGACAGAGTAAGAGTTTGTTTGGCAGACATGTAGAAAGTGTGTACCAACCTGTCTCTTCTGAGATCCACATACAAAAAGTTTTAATATACCATCGTGAAAGTTCTTGGCTTTCTGAGTTAGTTGAGTAGTGTACAAGACCTTCCATTCTGAACGGATATAGATAAGATCCAATTAGGACAAAGGAAGTCTCTTTTGAGTATCTAGCTGATACAGCTAATTAGATAAAATATATGTAAACCTAAGAAATCATCACCAACTCGAAGGAGGGACTTATTTTCAGTACTTTAGTTTCATAGCCACTGCCTAGAACTCAATATTGCAGGTTAAACTAGACAATGAGTCTGTCTCTTGAGGTACACATAACATTAAAGTGTGTAGATTTAAATTTTAACTTTAAGCACCCTAAAATATAAGATGACAGAAATCTGATTCAATCAAATGTGGAATGATGAGGCACGAGTAGAGACTCATGATTCATCCATTCTTAAAGACACTGTTAACTTACTTGAGCAAAAACAAAAAAAATATTCAATAAAAGTTGGGGAGAAAGACTAATGAGTTAATATTCAATAAAAGTAAAAACTACTAGTATATGTACAAAACAAGAAGCATGGAATCTAGAAGACAAATTTTAAACAGTGGCTGGCAAAATTTAAAAGACTTTGAGTGCCAGCAAAAGAAGGCATACAATTCAGGAACACCCAGATCAGGTAGAAGTTTCTCACATAAAATAAACATCATATCCATATATTCAAACTTCAAAGTTAGTTGCAATGATCATTAATATGGCTAAAGTAAAGGTTTTACTAAATACTAAATACGATTGGGCCACTAAAACACGAAAAGGTAAACAATTCAAAGTTGGGAATTTATTATCGGTCAGAAATACACTCTTTTACAGAATAGTTGTAATACCTTTGAAGTAAGTATTTAGTAACAACTCCAGACCCTGGTGCAATACTTGTTTTTACCCATGACTTAACCTGTTTGCAGATACAATTCATATGAATATTACAGGGCAGAGTCCTACCACTCTAGCACAGCTCCACGTAGTCTGAAAAATCCTCATTTTCACCCACAACTTTCACCCCATTCTAGCACCATTCTAGCAAAGATATCATGATATTCATGTTGGTGGAGAAAGCTAAACCTGTCACCCACTTTATGTGGCCTTTTAGTACTGATTTTAGCTACACTCGTCAACACAGTGCTATTAAAATCAGTTTTGATATTGATGCCTAGATCGAATAATCTCATAAACACACATATATATACTTTTCTCACAGTAATCGAACATATAACATACACATCATAAGTAAAATCTTACTAATTTAAACTTCATATTCCACCTCTAAGCAAATCTCCAAACCTGTGAACAAAGCCTGATTAAAAAATCAAAACTAAAAATTGAAAATAAATTAGAAACTTGCATACTTTTCTCATAGTAATCGAACAGATCCAACACCTTTGAAGGTTATTTATCAAGAATCAGAGCAATTATAAGCTCGATTTCAAAGATTACAAGCTTAATTGAGGGTTTCTACAAATTAGGGTTTTTATGATTTTAGATGGGTTTAGCAAATAGGGATTCAGAGACAGAATTGAGTGAGAGACGAGAATAGAGAGAGAGAGAGAGAGAGAGTATAGATGAAGTCTGAGATAGCTTAGGGAGAGAGAGAGAGTACATATGAAGTTTGAGATGAAAATAGAGAGAGTCGATGAAAAAGAGGAAGAGGAAAAAATAATTTTTTGTTCTGATGGGTGGAAATAAAAATTTTGCTTAAGGGGGAATTTTTTGGTGTATTAACGGGGGAAGTAAGAAGCGGGATTTTTTTTATTTTTTTCAAAAACGATTATAGACATCGGTTGGTTTAGACACTGATGTCTTACAACATCTTTAATATCGGTTTTAAAGCAACCGATGTTAAAACTGCTTTTAACATCGGTGATATTTCTAACCGATGTTAAAAAGGTGATGTTGTAGGCACTATTTCTAGTAGTGGGGTTGCACGTTTGTTTAATGATTTATATATTCTTGATCTTATACTTCTTTCTATAATATAAATAGCAATAATAACAAACGTATTATGACGATAGACTCAAATCAAATATACCTCTGGCATTGTCGTTTATGCCACATAAATGAGAAACGTATTTCCAAGTTACATCAAGATAGCTACTTGGATAAGTTTAATTTTGAATCATACGAAGAATGAAAATCTTATCTTCTAGGCAAAATGGCTAAAGCTCCTTTTACTGGCAAGGTGAAAGGGCCACCGAACGATTAGGACTTATACATAGTGATATATGTGGTCCAATGTGTAAGATGGAAAGAGGTGGCTTTTAGTAATTTATTACATTTACTTGGATAAATGTTTTTTTGTGAGATATTCTGAAGAAACAAAAGGGTATAAATTCTATAATCCTACTGAGAACAAAGTTTTTGTTGCTCGGACCGCTATATTTCTTGAAAGAGAGTTACTTCCCAAGAAAAATAGTAGGAGGACTATAGATCTCGATGAAGATCGAGATGTACAAAATATTATTGAACCAGAGTTGGAAAGTGGGCAGGATATAAATCAAGATTTTCTGCTCCGGAAACACGGGTTATTCGAAGATCTAGTAGGGCTCGTCATGACAGAGAGATATTAAGGATTCCTCTTGACTCAAGATGATGATGTGATGCTCTTATACAATAATGAGCCTCTTACCTACCAATAAGCTATGAATAATCCAGACTCCGAGAGATGGCTAGAGGCTATATAATCCGATATGGAATCCATGTATGAAAATAAAGTATGAACTTTAGTTGATCCACCTGAATGGGTAAAACCAATAGGGTGCAAGTGGCTTTTCAAGAAGAAAACTGACATGGATGGTAAATTACAGACCTATAAAGCACGAATAGTGGAAAAATGTTTGAAATAAATTTATTGTATAGACTATGATGAGGCTTTTTCACCCAGTTGCTATGGTCAAGTCCATCAGGATTTTGCTAGCAATAGCTGCTTACTACGATTATGAGAATTGGCAAATGGATGTCAAAGCCGCTTCTTAAATGGAAGCCTTAAAGAGGTTGTATACATGATACAACCTAAGAGTTTTGTCAATCCAAAGTTTGCTAAGATGGTCTTATAAGTTACTTCGATTAATTTATGAATTAAATCAAGCCTCAAGAAGATGGAATCGTCATTTTCATGAAACAGTCAAAGAGTTTGGCTTTATTCAAATCGAAGATGAACCATGTGTTTACAAGAAGGTTAGTGGGAGCCATGTTGCATTCCTAGTACTATATGTAGATGTCATATTACTAATAGGGAATGCCATACCTTCTCTACGAGCTGTTAAGACTTGGTTGAGAAATAGTTTCTCGATGAAGGACTTAGGCAATGTTACCTATATATTAGGTATCAAGATCTATAGAGATAGATCAAGGAGATTAATCGGCTTAAGTCACAGTACATATATTAAAAAAATATTGCATCATTTTGGGATGCAAGAGGCAAAAAGAGGATATGTCCCAATGTCTTATGGGATATTGATCTCAAAAGATAATTGCCATAAATTATTAGATGATAAGGGCCGTATGAGCAAAGTTCCATATGCTTCTGCAATTGGATCTATAATATATGTGATATATAATCGTCTTGATCTTTCGTATGCCTTGAGCATGACGAGCATATACCAGTATAATCCAGGTGAGGGTCAATGGACAAGTGTCAAGAATATTCTTATGTACTTAAAAAGGACTAAAGATTCATTCTTGGCGGAGGAGATGAAAAACTAGTTATAAAGGGTTACACTGATGCTAGCTTCCAGACAGATAAAGACGATTCAATTTTCAGTCTGGTTTTGTGTTTTTCTTTAATGGAGGTGCTGTAAGCTAAAAGAGTTCAAAGAAAGAGACAGTAGCTGATTCTTATATTGCTTCCAGTGAAGCAACCAAGGAGGCTGTTTGGATGCGAAAATTTATAATAGGACTTTGTGTGGTTCCATCGATCGCAGATCCAGTTGATCTCTATTGCGATAACAATGGAGCCATTGCGTAGGCTAAAGAACCATGATACCATTCCAAAACAAAGTATATACTTAGAAGATATCACCTTCTTCGAGAGATTAAAGTGCATACTGATGATAATATTATAGACCCAATGACTAAGGTTTTGTCACAACAGAAACACAAAGGTCATACTAGTTCCATAGGTATTAGATACATGGGTGATTGACTCTAGTGCAAGTGGGAGATTGTTAGTGTTTATCTCCTAGAGACAACACTATTATGTTTTGTTTATGATATTTTGGTTATTAATGTTTATATTCTATCGATTATTCTTTTAATAATTTATTAAGTCTTAATTTACTGCGATATATTAGATTAATAAATGTCATTAGAATATGATATGAATTCTATATCTCTAAGTACATGACTTAGAAATGAGATTATGTGAATAGTATCGATATACCCAAATATCCCTAGTCGAGTATTATTATTAAGGGACAATAATAATGCATTAAGACTAGTGTGTTTGTTGTCTGATGATCAAGTTTTATCGATCATAAGTATAGTGATACTAAAGTCGACAACACAGGCATGTGTAAATATACATGGTGCTGGATAGACCCAATGTGAGATTCTACATGTCTATTGTGTCATAAATAATTCCCACAATGATAATGATGTAATGGTCCTTCGACTTGAAATCATTATATTTCTATATGATAATTAATATACTTTGATTATATCAATAGTTTTCTTTGACCGGATAATGATAAAAATGGACTTCAGGTATATTAGGAATCATGTGAGAAATATGAATGATCTAGAAATGATTTAACGCTCCTAATTTTGGAGAGATATTATTGGTCTCTTGTGTGAGCTAGACAATGAAATGCGTGGCGCTGCACTCAGATGTTGGTTTGAAATGATAGTCTACTTATTGATCAAGTAAACTTGGATTAAATCATGAAGATGATGACACATAACATGCCTCGAGTTTAATCTATAATATTTGGTTAAAAGGATTATATTACATTGTACATTATTCTCGACAGATTTAATCGATCACGATTTAATTATAATTACTTGGGTAAAAATGAAATATTACTAAATGCCGTTTATTGTTTATAATTTAAATGTGAGCTATTTAAATAATTGCCAACATAATAATAACCTATAGGGTCGCTCAAAAAAAGCTTAGAGGAATATTTAATTCAAATTTAGATTTGAATTAAATAGAAAATTCAAATTATTTATTATTAATTAAGTTAGACTTAATTAATGGGATAAATAAATATCCAATTTGTATATTAATCAATCTGAAATTCAACTGTTATTTGATAATTGAGTTAGACTTAATTATTAAATATATAGAATTTCAGATTATAATAAACTCCAACTTGGATTAGGGTTAGGACTCTTTTTGGCCTCTCTATATAAATATCCTTAAGGCTAAAATTAGGATTACATTTTTATTAGATAAAAACCTAAAACCCTAGCAGCCAAAGATGAGAGAGAGGAGAAAATAGATCCGTTTTTGGTGCTAGTACACGCCTCCTCCATGCCGGCTTTCGCGTGGATACCTCTCCGGCCTAGATCATTGAGGCGGGATACGTGGTGTTCGGTTAAATCTACGATCTCCTTTTGACAACCACAATCGTAAATCTATTTAAGGTAAACATCTCATCCATGAATTAAATATTATTTTTCGCATGGATCCTGTGGCGGGTTTCAGTTTTATTCTGTTTTTACGATTTTAAATTATTTTTTCCGCTGTGTTGTTATACCCCGAAACCCAACAAGGAGTAGCCACCAACACCCGAGGTTTATAAGACTGATACGAGCCCAGTTTACTATACACTTGGTGAGAATCAAGAGTTCCAATGAAAAGTAATTGCAGAAGAGTTTAGAAAAATTGTGAACAAGAGTGGCTCATTGTGAAATATTTTGAATTAAGGGTGTTTTTTAGAATTTTATATCATTCAGAATTTATAATATTTTGAATGACCACCACAAACCGGGAATTCAAAATAAATTTATAATATATTATTTTAAACTTTTTTTATTTTATTTAAAACCACATTTATAAGGCCACTACAAAAGGTAGTTTAATAAACTAGTTTAAGATACGTGGGAAAAAGGTATGTTTGGATAAAAGATAAATCAACAGATATATATATATATATATATATATATTTATTTGTTTAGTTATCAATAGAGGTAGATAATATATTTTTTAAAATATTCTTGAAAATAAGAGTGGACTAAGTAGGTTAGACACAATATTAACATGAACTAGTATTATATTCAGTATATATAATTATGTAAGTGCTTACCAAATTTACACATTAATCTCATTATATAGTCTATATATATCAAAAAATAAAATATCACTACTATGTACTAACAATCAGTCTATCAAAAAAACACAACCTCATGTCTGCAATAATTTTTTAAGAAGAAACAATAGCAGCACTTCTTTGACATACAACCCCACAATCAACACACTCTTTAGGTCTTTCCAATTATTCCAATAAAAGTAGAACCTGCAAAATGTTTACAAAGAACATGGGAAAATACTAATTTTTAAATTAAGTTAAATAGGCACCCAAAAAATTATTTATAAAGTTAAATATTTTTTCAAAAGCCTGACAAGAATTTTCTAATTTTAACTACATTGTTTCTCGTAGAAGTGTGCATATTCTCAATTGTTTGGCGAATCTAATTCTCTTAAATAGATCTTCCAAGCTGAGAGTATGTTAGTGTTCATAATACACTTGTGACCTGACAAATGTTTTTATTTTGTTTCATGATGATGCTATGCAAGGTTAGGCTTTCAGCTGGTTTCACTTGACATACAAAAACAAAAAACTCAGTAGTTGGCCTAACAACTCAAAGATCCAGTTCCTTGAGAAATGGTAAGATCTTTGAGATTCAACATAATTATAATTTTTGTGTTGGCTAATTATATATTAAGAGATAAATCTACTTCCATGAGCTACCTCTTAATTATGAAGCATCTAAAGGAACCTGACATTTCCAACCAATGTATCAGCTAACATGAATGATTTAACAGTTTTATCTAAAGCAGAGATAAATGATCAAGAAGTGTCCACAATTTTAACTGCCTCATTTAGCAGGAGACCATGCAAGTGTCAGGTCTGGGTATTATGCTACTATCTTAAGAATTCCAAGTATAAAAGATGCAGAATACAAAATTGTAACCTAGCTGATATATGCTACATATTCCGAATTTGATGTAGTTGATAGATGTAGAATGCAAAATACAAAAAAATGAATATAGAAAATAAAGAAAATGATCATACCTTCTCATTAAAAGTCTCAATTCCAGTCATGGTAGCAACTTGAACCATCCTCAACAACTTTGTCTGATTGATCTAAAACAAATTTAAAAAAGATACAATAATTTTCAATCAATTCATAATGTATAAATAAATGATCAATAACATACCATTTTTAACATCCGGGAGCCAATATTTAACAAACATAAAGTTTCAATCGATTCACAATGTATAGAGAAACGAGTGTCCGTGATCATTCTTCGACATTTACTAAAAGAATTCTCATATGCAACTGAAGAAGTCGTTATAGCTAGTATATCTTGCGCCATCTGTGCAAGTATTGGAAATTTAGCACCATTAAGTTTTCTTATAGAGTGTCATATTCAGATTCGATATCATCGAAAACCAACCTTCTTTCAAATATTCATCATACTTCTTCTTGTATTCTCCACTAAATTACTACTTGCCACCAAATCTTGGAAATCACCCAACCATTCCTCACTAACCTAGTGAACTTCCAGTTATTCCCCCACTTCCCCAACGAGTACTTTCCACAAGCCCACTACTTTATTCAAATTTCTCAGAATATTCATTAAAAATCTGTGATAAAAACTCATTTATCTGATCTATATAAAAATCAGCCCTGAAATCATACACACCCTTGTATGCATATGAGACAATTGCCATCTTATTTCTAGGATGGAGAATAACCGCAACCGTTAACAACTTATTGCATTCATCCGAATACTTTTTAAATTTAAGTTTCATTTTTGAACCCATCAAACAAATCTACTCATCACTAGGTTCAGCCCACAATTTGAATTATATCAATAAAATACAAATTGACAGTTGGATATTTAACGGCTGAATGCTTTTTTGTTTTATCTGAAAAGATCTTTAAACACTCACATAATTTCTTCCCATTTTCCCACTTAATTTCACTCGAAAAATATTTATATTCAGAGTCTAATTCTTTTAGACGGTCAATAGCAGGACAGAGTTCTAGAGAAATAATAAGCATTTCATAAGTTGAGTTCCAAAGGGTGTCAACATCTAAGGCGATACGTCTCCTAGTGTTGAGTTTAGTTTGAGACAAGGAAATAGTGAACTTCTCATGTCTTTGGGTAGAAGATCCAATATATTTTGTTATTTTTTTGAAATTTTCAATTAATTGATCTAGAAATTCTAACCCACTCTTCACAACCAAATTTAGAATGTGTGGCACACACCACATATGAATCATGTCTCCATTTTGAAATAGTGCCTTTTCTTCCATTTAACCATGTCTTATTTGTCGAAAATATCCCCAAGTTATTAGAAGTATTATCAATAACAATCGAAGATAACTTATTGTTATTCTTCCACTTTAATATTCTCTTTTTAGCCACTCACTTAAATTAACACCATGATGTGGGTATGGAACTACAAGGAAGGCAATAATTCTTTTGTGCAAAACCCAATCATCATCAATATAGGGACAAGTGACACAAAAGTAAGATCGCTCTTAATACTCGGCTTTTCACCCATCAGTAGTAAGGCTAACTCTAGAATTCTGATTTTCAATTTCCTTATATACTCTCTTTCTCAGCCGTATACACAATTACCAAATAAGGTTTTATTATATTTTTAACTATGTGCTTGTAAGAAGGCATTACGTAGAAAACCAAATGGCGAAAGTACTCATATTTAGCCATTAAAAATGGCAGATCATGTTTAACAACCATTTAAGTATACAAGTCTCTTTTTGTAGCTTGATCAAATTTATGAAGTCCTAATTTGGGTTGAGAATCGTCACTACTAACTTGTTTTCCTAAAAGGTTTTAAGACACAAGAACTTTTACTATTCTAATTTGACATTTTTCCGCGTGACTTTTTAAAATGAGTTGTTCCGTCTTTACTTGCCCTATTAAAAGGAGCATGATAGTATTTACAAATATCATCAATTTTCTGCAAATTTTCTTTGGTTTCAGTTGTAATACGATGAAAGTGCTCCCAAATAGCTAATGTCAATACTCTTGATTTCTTTGCCGCTGATTTTTCCTTTTTTTTGGCTAGCGTTAACTTCTTCTGAAGTTATAGTACAATCTTGATCACTCTTACAAACATTTGCAGCACATTTCTTCGATACCATGCCAACTGAATTATATGATTCTGAACCAGAAGTATTTCCTATAATTATAGAGAATAAACATCATGCTTTGAGATTTTGGTTAATACACAAACTAAAACAAAAGATATACATACATAATTGATTACACACTATAGTTCATAAATCAAACATTCAAACTCGTAGAATAACAATAATATAAAAACCTAAAATAGAAAAAGTAGAATAAGAAATACCTTATTCCATTATTCGACTATTTAGCTAGGGTGGTTGAATTGAAAAACTCGACTACAATTATATGTGCAAAACTATAACCCAACCAAACAAGAAACAAATCATCAATTGTTAGATTAAAAAACAAGAATAGAATCAAAATAAATATTATATTAGGAAAAATTACATCATATACGAATATACCTTATATGAACTAATTGAATCGATGGTAAAATCTAGGTTTAGGATTTAGGTTTGAGACGAAGAAGAGCGTGGCTGCGGCGAGTTTTAATGGATTGGTCGATTGAAAGAGCTAGGTCACGAACAATAGAAATTTTAGATTAGTTTAATTGTTTAAGAATTTGGTCGACCGTCCACGTATATACAAAAAATTGAATAATGTTTTTGAAGTAAATGTTATATTGTAAAAATATAAATATATAATAAACTTATATGCTTACTATATATTTTAATAAATTGTAAGAAATTTTTATATATATATATATATACACACACGCCCAGATATAGATATGTCTATATTCGTATCCGTATCTGCAATCTCTCGATTTGATCACGGATATATGCTTTAGTTTGGATACTGATTAAATCCACTTTTTTTATACGAATACAAATTTTTTGGACCGATATCGGATTTTTCAATAATTTTGATAACCATGCTCATAACTACCATGTATCGGTAGGAAATCAGGCTTGATTTCAAAAAAATTTGAAAAAGTGGCTCCAATCTAAAAAAATCAAAATTTGGCCAAATTTAAATTTTGTTCCAAAAAAAATTGAAATTTTTGAGTGGATTCAAATTTTTTTAAATTGTGCTCCACCAAATTTCAGTTTCATTTAACTTTCAACTTCAAGTTTCATTCATCTTTCTCTCTCTTCCCATCTACTACACAAAATTATCTAATCCTCCTATAAATGTGAGAATTAATTTACCTATAATATGAGTTTGAGTTATATAATTCAGTATATGTGAATTATGTTTATGTGTATGTTCTCAATTTTTTTTGTTCTTGATTAATTATTTATGTGTGGGTTAAAATTGATATTAATTTTTTTTTTTGCTATTTCTCATGTAGATTAGTGTCACTTAAAGATGAACATATTGGTGTTGAGGACAAGGAAAAGAAAAAAAGTGAAGAATTTTAAAGATGTACAATGAAGATAGAAGAATTAAATATTGATGAAAATTTTGACAGTGATTAGTTTAGTCTTGTAAATCATTTCTTGACTTGTATTTATGATTGTAAATTAATAATAAATATTTTGGAGGTTTTAGTTTAACATTTGACTATTATGGTTTATAATGAATGTTTGATAGTTGGTTATGGTTTCGGATGTTTATGATTTTTTAAATAATTTTGTTATAAAATTTGTCATACATTAATATCAAGAAACATTTTTTTTAAAGATTGTTTAGTAATTCCTATCGATTTTTGCCTAATTTTTAGCATCTTTAATTTTCTACCACATTAAATGCTTTTCCTACGGCTTTCAAAATGTTGGTAGGAAATACTTTCCTCTATTCAAAAGCAAATAGTGAACAAATTATTATCAATCTCACAAAGTACATTCTGAACTAGACATAGATCGGAGTAACCGAACTGAATTCAACGGTGATTTAATTTGAGATCAAAATCATGTAAATTCGATAATAATACGAAAATCAATTTAAACCCATCCAAAATTTTAAAAAATTATGATCCGAAATATAATATGTTATCTGAACCGATTATGCAAAAAGTAAGCAAAAATCACATTTAAAAAAAATATGTGTACAATAACATAATTATTTAATAATAAACTTTTATAAAAGTACATTATAACAAATAAAAGACGAATAATTCCCAGAAAATACTAATTCATAACATGCATTTACAAAGAGACATAACAAAAAAAATAACCAAGGACTTGAATAATTTGTTAATTTGTATTCCTATTTTGTATTTTTTTTCTCTTTTTTTTCTTTCTGCATATATTTTTTAATGAGTTTTTTTATTGTTGATAAAATAAAAGAGAAACAATCAAGTTAAAGATATAACAAGAGGCTTAACCGACTGCCAGTCTAAATTAAAAGCCGTTTTTAACTGTACTAACTTGAAGCTACATCACGATTCCATACATTGATGGTACGACCCGAGATTATTTAAATTTGCTGTTAATTGCGTCCCATCACTAAAATGACGTAGTTTTTTTTTTTAATATTTTAAATCTGCTGTAATTTATGTTTGTTGATCCCTATAATCAACTGCTAGCCATCTTTTGAGTCATAACATATTATCTTATTTAATATTTTCCTACACTTTTGGTCTACCAAGTCATGTTTAAAATCGACAGAGGGGCAGCATTTTTTCACAAACAATGTAGTTTAACTACCTTTTACTTTCAATTTTTGTCCTCTGATTTTATTCCTCGAAAAGATGATTGGTTTTGTTTTGTTTTTTTTAAATAATGTGTAGTACAAGGAACAATATTAAAATACAAGCTCATAAGATAAATTATCTTGAACTTAGGAGTTATGACCAACTTGAAAGACAAAAACATAAATTTAATGAAAATTCATATATTTAATTAAATTTCTATATGTAAATTTAAAAAGTATAAGTTGAATTTATCAAGATATGTTCCCCCACTTGTTTTGTATCTCTACTTCACTTTTTTATTTTGTTTTTTAAATTATGAAACATAACATGGGCAGTGTAAACTTGAAATAAGATAAGCCAGCCTAAGAAAATAACATGAATATTGGTGAGATGTAAACATGAATGAATATGTGCAGTATATTAGCAATTTCAAGATTTCACTAACTAGTGATTTATTTTTCTTTAAATAGCCAATAAAATAATTAGTTTCATACATAAATTATTATTTTATTTAGAAGTTGGACATGAAGTGAAAATGTTTACTTATATGATAACTCTGCATAGGATGTTGAAGCTGCCGGAGTAGATAGATTTTTCAAGTTAACTAGCACCCAGGACACATTACTACACACATAATTCTTAAAAGATTGGATTCAGCCTATATCTTTTGTTAGTAGGAAGCAATCCTTTGTTTATTGAAGAAATCTCATTGAATTCAGCTGATATCACATATGCATTGGTATATACACTATAACAAAACAGGGTAAAACCCACCAGACATAACTGACCAACATCGATTTGGTCATCTTAAAACCGACCAACATCAGAGGTCGGTTATATGCCAACTGAACCACACCTATCCATGACGTGGCACACATAAAACCGACCATCCACCGACCACCTACATGTGGTCGTTTTCTCTGTGACGGGTACTTTTTTTGTACTTTAAATTAATTTTTAATTATTCTACAAAATCGACCATCAGACGGTTTTAACCTATTTTTTTTTAATTTTTTTGTTATATCCCTCATTTTTTGATTTTGGGCAAAAAATTAAAAAGATTGAGGATTGAAGTGGAGGAGTTTTAGAAAATTGTAAGTTCTTTCCATATTTTGTAATTAATGTGTGTGTTTATGTTGGTGTATGTATTAAATGTTGTTGTATGTATTTAATATTTTTATTTTTTTATATAATGTTTGTTGTGAGAATTGAAGTTTGGTAGTAGATAATTTGTAAGTTAGTTTCATTTATTATAATTATAGTGTGTGTATGTGTTTTATGAAATACATGAATAATTATGAGATTAATTATTTGTTAAATATGTTTTTTTTAATTTAAAAAAATATTATTGTAGATGGAAACCATTGATCGAAGTTTGATTGGTAATCAATTGCAAAGCGATAAAATTTCATTGACCCCGGAATATAGAATTGGTGTAGATTTTTTTTTAAAAAAATTTGCTAGCGAAAATGAAATGAAAGATGGTACAATGAAGTGTCCGTGTAAACGTTGTAAAAATTTGAATTGGTTAAAGATTGATGATGTTAGATTTCATTTGCTCGCTAAATGGATGCTTGAGGGTTATACCGTGTGGACGTCGCACGGTGAAAAAATAGGAAGAAAACGTAGTCGAACATCAAATCACTGTTAATGTGTTCGGGAACCTTCGAAAGTAGAAGAACCGGTAGATTTGAATGCGATGTTACATGATTTAGCCGGTGAAAATTATCAATTTTATGAAACTTCAGATACGGGAACTATGAATGTAGAAGAAGCTCCAAATGATAGTGCTAAAAAATTGTACGAGGTTATTGTTGAAAATGGAGCACCTATTTATCCCGGAAATACAAAGTACACACGATTAAGCTTTACCACCAAATTATTTGAATTCAAAAATAACTCGTATTGTAGTAATAAAACTTTTGATAGTTTGCTTAAACTTCTTACGGATGTGTTACCAAGAAATATACATTACCTGAAAGTTATTATGCAATGAAAAAAATTATGAAGGATTTGAGGGTTGAATATGAAAAAATTGATTTATGTGAGAATGATTGTATGTTATTTTATGGAGATGACAAGGATAAAGTTGTGTGTGATATATGTGGTGAAGATCCTTATCGGGATGTTTCTAGGAAAGATGGTAAAAATATAGCAAAAAAAATGTTAAGACACTTTCCTTTGATCCCTCGATTACAACGCTTATATATGTCGGCACATACATCGGATCACATGAGATGGTACAAAAATAGAGATGTGAAAGATGGAGAAATAAGTCATCTTGCGGATGGAGAAGAGTGGAAAAATTTTGACCGTCGGTATCCTTCATTTGCTCAAGAGATTCGTAACATAAGGCTCGGTCTTACGACCGATGATTTCAACCCTTTTGGCCCTACCGGGAAAAAAACATATAGTGTGTGGCCCGTGGTGATAGTTGTCTACAATCTTCCACCTTCGATGTGTATGAAAAAGCCTTATATGTTCATGACCGATATAGTTCCGGGTCCAAATAGTATTGAAAAAGATATTAACGTTTGTCTAAGGCCTCTCATCGATGAATTGAAGATATTGTGGAATACCGGGGTGAAGACAAACGACCAATCTTTGAAACAAAATTTTACAATGAGAGCGACTATTATGTGGACAATTAGTGACTATCCCGCTATGAATATGATAAGTGGGTGGTCGGGCAAAGGAAAGATGGGATGTCAAGTGTATCTTGGAAGCTTGCAAGGGTTTCAATTAAAATATTATGGAAAATATAGTTTCTATGGCACAAAACGAATATTTCTTGAATCAAATGATCCACTCCGTCAAAAAAGTAATTTGTTTGATAACGAAGAAAGAAGATTGTTTCGTGGTCTTTTATCCGGTGAGGGTGTTAAGGAATTGCTTGATGTTTTAGTTTTTCCACCACCCAGAAAGACTAATTCGAAGGCAAGGAGTGTCGGATACGGGGAAGAGCATCATTGGACTCATGTCCCAATCTTTTACGAACTCCCTTACGATATTCAATTGACATCATGCATACGAAAAAAATGTTTTTGAAAATATTTTTTTTACTATTGTCAATACGGCAAAGTCAAAAGATCATAAAAAATAAGAGCGAATTGCAAGCATTTTGGGGTGTTACCACATTTGTGGATCGATGAGAAAGGAAAGTCACCTTAAGCGCCTTATTCCCTTACTAGAAAACAATGTAAACTTTTGTGTGAATGAATTAGTTCACTAAAACTTTCGGATGGTTATTTCTCAAATATATCACATTGTTGCAATATTGAGGAGTGTACATTTTATGGATTCAAATTGCACGATTGTCACATTTTTCTTCAAACATTATCGCCTCTTGCAATTCGTGAACTTCTACCGGCGCATATTGTCGATGCAATCACGACAATTTCTAACTTTTTCCAAGGTTTATGCTCATCCGTGGGTATAAAAACCGACTTGGAAATAATGGAAAAATCGGTTATCAAAGCGTTGCGTTTGTTGGAAATGATTTTTCCTCAAAGTTGGTTTGATTCGATGGAACACTTGGTTGTACATTTAGCCGAAGAAATTAGACTTACTAGACCTGCTTTTGGGCAAATTAAAATAAAAATTCCGTAATGAAGCAAGGATTGAGGGGTCAATTATCGAACGATATATGTAGGAGGAGTTTCTTAATATTTGTTCCTTTTATTTTTCCTCTGACACGATCCATAATAAGGTACGTCGTAACGAGGATTTGTTTGATGCGCAAAATTCCGAGAATTTATAAGTGTTCAAATATCTAATTCAATCTCTTGGAAAGGAAGGAACTCGATACATGAGTGATGATGAACAAAAGTTAGCGGAAGAATATGTTCTTTTAAACTCTCCTGAAATTCAACCTTATCTAAGGTACCAAAATCTTACTTTAAAAAATATGCTTAATAATTTTTGTTAATGTCACATGCATGATTTTTGTTAATTTTTGTTTATATATTAGGAAGTACCAAGATGGTGTTATGAGACAACGCCCGGAAAAAACACCTCAAGATTTAGATCGTATTGTCAAAAGTCGAGTTAAAACTTGGTTTAAACAAAAGGTATTTATCTATTTTTAATTTGCATGATTTATTTTTTTTAAATTCTTATAATTACAACATCTCATCAATTTGAATTATTTTTAGGTTGATAAAGATGAGGTGGAAGGACCTCGTTTTAGGGACTTACTTGAAGGGCCGGTATTAAATGTTATGACTTTTGAGACTTGTCAAGTTAATGGATATAAATTTTCAACAAAATCTGCATCCGGTTCTGGTATTATTGCTAATGGAAATTTGCACGGAAATAATCTTGCTTATTATGGTAACTACAAAAAATTATTAGACTCATTTATCAAAGATGCAATCATGTATATTTGTTCAAATGTATATGGTTTGACAGTGTTGGTAATGGTGTGAGGATTGATAAGAATCGTGTGATTATAATTGATATGAATTCAAGATTGAAGTCAAATGAGATTTTTATCTTAGCTATTCAACACTCACAAGTATATTATGCTCCTAGTGTATTGGATCTAAAAGCGAAAATATATATGGTGGTCAAATCTAAAAGCCGCCCAATTGATGAATCTATCGTTGCGCAAAATAATATAGAAGACGCTTTTCAGGAAGATAGATTTAATGCATCGACCTCATTTTTGCTCTTTGTCGATTTTGCACAATATGGACAAATACCATTTATTCGGCGTGAAGAAGAAGAAGACAAAGAAGATGATGTAGAAGATAAGGATGACGAAGATGAAAATGAAGGAGAAGAAGAGATAAGTGAAGGTGACAATGAGAATGATGATGATGACGAATATGGTGATGGTTTTGACGATTTTGAATAACGTCATTTAAATTTTAAAGATGATGTTTAGTAAATTTTGTAATGATTAGGATACTTTATTTATATGTTATAGTAAATTTATAATGGGTTTGTGAATTTTTGGTTTTAATGCTAAATTTTTCTGCGTTTACGTCCGGTTAGGGCCAAAAAATCATAATATTTGACCATAATATTTCCCAGAAAACCGACCGTCTCCTTGCCTAAACCCGACCATCTTCTTGATAAAACCGACCGTCTCCTTAAAGGGGTGGTCGATTTTAAGGTGGTCGCTTAAAAGAATTAAATTGGCTTCTGAAATAAAACCTACCACTTTGCACATTTGACCTCGGTCGGTTTTAGCAGTCTTAGTCAAAGTACATTTTTAATACTTATTTTCAATGATCGAACCATACGGATGTTAACTTCATGTCAAAATATGCTTATGCACAAAAAATTAGCACTTTTGAACAAGTACCATTACGTTTTTATAAGTAAATTAACAAATTTAATTAAAAATTAAAAAAAAATGAATTCAATGTGAAAAGTATAATTTTAAAAGGTATTTTTAATGATTGAACCGTAAAGCTGTTAAATTCATGTCAAAATATGCTTATGCACAAAAAATTAGCATATTTTAACGAGTACCATTACATTTTTATAAGTAATTTAACAAATTTAATTAAAAATTAAAAAAAAATGAAAAATATAAAATACACATGATCGAACCGTATGGATGGACTAACGCGGTTAAAACGAACAAATGTACCAAAAATTAGGCTATTTAAAAATATTATAATCATAATCATATGGAATGTAATTATTTCAGTAAGTAGGTTGACATTCTGTAGACAGAATAAGTTGAACTTACCATTCGATACTTTAAGTATAATTTTAAAATTTATTTTTAACGATCGAACCGTACGGATGTTAACTTAATGTCAAAATATGTTAATGCACAAAAAATTAGCACATTTGAATGATTACAAATACGTTTTTATAAAAAAATTAGCAATTTTGATTAAAAAGTGAAATAATTAATAAAAATAAAAATTATGAAATACACACGATCGAACCGTATGGATGGATTGACACGGTATAAATGAGCAAATATACCAAAAATTAGGCTATTTAAATAATAATAATCATGTTTTATAAGAATTTTTTAAATTTAGGGGTTTTTAACCCCTAAACCCTAAACCCTAAAATTAAAAAATTTAATTGCATAAAACCGACCACTATATGTTAAAACTGACCGCTTAAAAAAATGCGGGTTTTTTTGGTGAAAAATTAAAAACTCCGCCTTTTACAAAATGACGTCGTTTTGCATGTTGCACATGGTCCAAGGACAAAACCGACCGACTAGGCGGTCAGTTTTAAGTCTGTTATAAATAAAAAAAACCCGTTCAGTTTCTTTCTTCTTTCTTTTCTCTATTCTCTCTATTCTCTCTATTCTCTCTCTCTCTCAAATATACTGTAAAATCATCCCCAAACTCAAATCAATGGCGTTTAATCCACGAAATACCCGCAAATCATCTCTCTTTGCCTCCGGTTTCACTCTCGATGTAGATTTTCACTCGATTATCTTCTTTTTTTACTCGATTATATAAGTGTGTATGTGTATGTATTTTATGTGTGTCTATATATGATTTGAAGTTAGTAATTTGTTTTTTGTGTTTATTAATATATGATTCTCATTTTAATTTATTTTTTTCACTTCCAATTGAAGTTCATATGATTTTTCAGTTTTCATATAAAATTTTGCATGTAAAAGATTCGTCGGTTTTGTCAATTTGTTCAATATATATATAAGTATAAATTTTAGGTTTTTTGTCGGTTTGTTTACGTTTAAGTAGAAGTATAAATGTATTTTTAGGGTTAATTTGTAGGGGTTTGCTCTTATAAACATGATCCGTACTCGAAATGGATAAATATTGCACTTTATATGTGAGTTTGGAACTTTAATTTGTTGTATATATAGATTAAGTTGATTTAATGGTTTAATTTGCGTAATTAAACAATGCTCTAATAAGTTGTGTTTATTTTTATTGTTAATTTGTTAAATGGATACATTTATATGCATTTTATATGCATTTTATGTGATATTAAATGTTTTTTATGTGATTTTAAAATCATTTTCATGTAATGTGATTTACTAGCATATGTTTTATATGTAATGTGATTTAATATGCATTTTATGTGATTTTATATGCATTTTTTATGTGATTTTCAATGTATCGTTAACATGTGAATTTATATATATTTCTAATTGATTTTAAATGCATTTTTATGTCATGTGATTTACTAATGCAAGTCGTTTCATCGATTTGTTTCTTTTCATATTGGCTAATATATTTTTATTGTTTATTTTAGGATCTTTTTGCTTGGATGTTGACATTGGTTATGATAAGTCTTGTGGTGTTGGCGATGGCGAGAAAAGGGAAGGGGAAAGACAAGGAGCCGGAAAAAGATAAGGGGAAGGCAAAGGCCAAGGGAAAGGCCAAAGTCGCGAGTAAGAAGGCCAAGGGCAAGGGTAAGGGTGCAAAGGGAAAAGGAGGGAATTTGCATTTGCGTGATGAGCCGACGGATTCGGACCCGAATGATCTGACTCGGCACATGACAAATGCGGAGGAGCGAGAATGGCGAAGAAGGCGACCTCGATCACATTCGAGTGGCATATATGGAGAGAAACCGCTATTGAAGCCATATCGCATTGATATCTCTGATGGACAGTAAGTTAAAAAGTTTTTAAATTGTATTATTCCTATATGTTTATTTTTTTTGTTCATTGTTCAATATTGTTATGTGAATTGTTAATGTTTATTATTTTTTTTTATTTAAATATAGTATTGAAGATGATACAGCTAAGAAAATGCTTTTGAGTATGATTCGGGAGAAGTGGCCTCTTGGGCGTTACGCTTATACCGATATCGAAGAACATAACCCGGGTTGGTTGAATAAAAGAGTCGTGGAGTTTCAAGTAAGTTAAAAATCAATTTTTTTTTGTAATTTTCATTTGTTTCTTGATTTTATGATGTATTTATCCTCATTTTTTTTGCAATTTTAGAAATATTATAGGCATCTGAAGGGGCAAAGCTGTTCAGAGGCCCGAAAAATTGAGGAAGATCACATTAAAATGACGATAAAGAGGACCTTGAACGAGCTTAAGAAGAGGGTGGAGCGAAAAGCAAGGGAGTAAGGCCTTTCAAAGTTGTCTTTGAAGCCGTCTTATTGGTCCGTTCCTTTTTGGAAGGACCTTTGCAGTATTGGGAGAAGAACGAAGGACACTTGCACCGGTCATCGGTTGGATCCACCAACCGACAACAAGTTGAAAGATAACATAGTGCCGGTGCAAGGTCATTCAATAAAGTTCGGGAGGTAATATTATTATATTACATCACGCACACATATACACGTTCACCATATTTAATATAATCAACTAATTATTAGGATGTGCTAATATAAGTTATTTAATATTTTGAAAGGTAATGACGAACAAAAACAAGAAAAAGGCAACGAGACTCGAGATGTGGGATAAATGTCATAGGAAAGTTGGATCTGATCCGGAAAATCCCATCTACACTACACCGGCCGCCATGCGTATTGCGGTAATTTTTATGCGATTTTATGACCATTTTATGTGATTTTAAATGCATCTTTAATAAGTGAATTTATATGTATTTTCATGTGATTTTAAATGCATTTTTATGTAATTTTATGACCATTTTATGTGATTTTAAATGCATCTTTAATAAATGAATTTATATGTATTTTCATGTGATTTTAATTACATTTTTGTGTGATTTTAAATGCATATTTAATATGTGATTTTATATATATTTTAATGTGATTTTAAATGCATTTTTATGTGATATTATATGCATTTTTAGGTGATTTTAAATGCATTGTTAATATGTGATTTTATATGTATTTATGTGATTTTAAATGCATTTTTGTATATGATTTAATATGCAGTTTTATATGATTTTAAATGCATCGTTGAAATGTGATTTTATATGTATTTATGTGATTTTAAATGCATTTTTATATGTGATTTTATATGTATTTTGATTTGATTTTAAATGTATCATAAATTATTTTTAAAGTTATATCATTGTTCCAACTAACTCATAAAAATTTTGTAGGAACGATATACCGCCATTCTCAAGCGCATGCCCATTGAGGTTACACAAACGGGTGATCGGGATGAGCCGTGAGATTGGTGGATGGAAGCCTTAGAGGTCCCCCAAGGTACAAAGCCGAATAAAGAATTATGTGGTGGGGTTTCCCAATGCTCAGGCCACCGATCTCTTGCCTATACTTGCTACCCGGTACCGAGATTCCACACGGAATGAAGCCGATTCATCCTCATCCGCTCCGAGAGAACGTGAAGCCATCCCCGATAATGTATATCTTTCCATCGTGAGGAATGTGCTTACGGAGATCCGTGCTAATCCAAATCAGTTTGCTCGCCAACTTTCCGATGAGGAGAAGCTACATTCGCACGTACCGCTCTCGAGGCCTCGGATCCATCCTCCGATCCTAGCCAAAGGTTGCAATGGAATAACCTTATCGGTGTCGAGATCGTTCATATCGTGGGCTCTTTGATCGAAGATACCGTCCAAAAGACGAAAGCTCGTGTTGCGGAGGTATAATTTTTGACCTTCTTGTTTATTTATTTATTTTCATTCATATATAAATTTTGTTTCTTATTTTTAACTAGTTTAATTAAACTTGTGTATATAGGAAAACAATCGGCGTGCTATGGAAGTCGATAAGGATTACACGTCCGAGGATGAGGCCTCCGATGATGACAACTTTGATGATGGCGGCGGTGATGGCGACGGTGATGGCGGTGGATCGTCCGATGTTGATTTGTCGGATTAGTTTACATTGATCGGTTTTAAGACTATTGTAATTTGATGGTTATGGGATGTAATATAATATGTTGTGATGGTTTGATACTTTGTCGGTTATTTAAGATTGCTTATAATGATGTAATGATACGGTTTAATCCTCCGGTTATCGGAGTTTATGAATGTTTGCGTTGGATTTAATTACTATGGTTTAATTATGAAATTTATTAGTTCTTGCGAATGATTTTAAGTAGTATAGTTTAATGATTATCATTGTTGTTTGGTTTGGTTGTTTGGTTGTGATTGGATTGGATTTGTGTATTGATTTGGTCTGGTATACAGGGACTGCAGAAAACCTGCAATTTTTTTTAAAATCAGCCCTTAAAACCGACCGACTTAAGGCATAACCGACCACTTTTGACCATTAGAAAACCCAGAAAAATGACCATCAAGGGACATAACCGACCACCTTCTTCATAAAATCGACCGTCTCCTTTAGAGGGTGGCCGATTTTAGGACGGTCGGTTATGACATTTAAGTCAACTTCTGAAATAAAACCGACCGATGTGCACACTTTGACCACGGTCGGTTATGAGTTCCAGTCAACTTTTTAAAAATAGACATAACCGACCACCTACGGTCGGTTACGACCACTTTTGACCATTACAAAACCAAGAAAACCGACCATCAAGGGACATAACCGACCACCTTCTTCATAAAATCGACCGTCTCCTTTAAAGGGTGGTCGGTTATAACATTTAAGTTAACTTCTGAAATAAAACCAACCAATGTGCACACTTTGACCACAGTCGGTTATGAGTTCCAGTCAACTTTTTAAAAATAGACATAACTGACCACCTACGGTCGGTTATGACTCAGTGACGTGGCAACACGTGTGTTGCCACGTGTACACAGTGACCCCATATTTGAATAAAATGCCCAGGCATTTAATCGACCACTATGTTGGTCGGTTATGAGGGTTAAACCCGACTAAAAGTCATAACCGACCAGGCTAAAACCGACCATACCCTGTGGTCGGTTATGACTATTTTAACCGACCGTGTTGCCTCTTAACCGACCGTTTTTGACGGTCGGTTTTGTCGTGTTTTCTTATGGTGATATAAGAAAGTGAATGTGAAAAAAAGTTCCTTGATGCAATTTTAACATTTAAATTTACTTACTGTCAATTTTACTGTATAACTGCTAGAGACAAATAATTTAATTTACAAGCTGCTTTTACTTAATTTTCAATGCATAGTTGTACTCACTAAGGCAACATGCTGAACAAATTCAGAACTCAACAATTTCATAAATTATTTTTTTTAATCCAGTTTAGCAAAATATATCAATTAGGTAATTGGTTGGAATGAATCAAAGAAAATATTTATGGACAAGCTTCAAGTTAAAATAGAAAAAATGTTGTAAATAAGCAAATAGATATAATGGCTCTTGACCTAGCCCTAAAAATGCTGGCTTGCACGTAATAAGTTAAAGAAAACAAGAAGTTAAAAATATTTCTATGCCAAAAATAATTTTTGATGAAGAATCTTACCCTTTATATGTTTATACTAATATCATCAATATATTTAATTTTTTAACAATTTATCTATATCCCAAAATAATTTTAAACTCGTTAGATAACTTTTTTCTATATTAAAATTTACTCCCAAAAATTTTGATTCACCTTAATCAATTCAAATATATATATATGTATTAGTATATTAATTAGAGTAATACTAGATAACCAAAACTCCTTTCCAAAACTTACCCACGTGGGTGACACATTTTAATTTGTGGAAAAATATTAACTCTAGAATTTAATAAAAAAATGTAAATATATGTGATTGTTAGTATTTTTAATGTGAAATTAAATGATTTACAAGTAGAAATTATGATTTATTATGAGATCATGTGTACTAATCCTTATAAAAAAATATTTTACATGTAGAGGTACATTTTATAATTCTAAAGAAATTTTCTAAAATTTAGATTATTGATGTGGGACTAAATAAATTGTAAGAAAAATATTCAAATTTGTGCAAGATATATATATATTAAAGTAAAAATTTAAGACCTAAAATGATAAATTTACAAATTTGAGTATCCACAGTTGTGAATGACCAGTTTTTAATTTAATTAGTAGATGCAAAAGATATTTAAAAATATGAACTATTCTTAAATTTTTCCAATAATAGATGAGAGTTAAATCAATTTTGCCGGATGATGTATATATAGTTACCCTAAAACAATATAAAGTACCAGACATCTAAAATTTCTAACCTTTGTGGTGTGCTCTAAACCTGTAATAATGAAAACCTGCTCTAAGGTACAAGTTCGAATATACTAACATTTGAGTATATTCTGTCCAATAAGAAGAATACCAGATTATTAAGGTCGGCTGCAAAACAGAAATGTATAGCAAGCTTTTCTGGAAGCATGCACATGATCTTTGACTAAATAACCAGGACCCCAAACATTCTGGAATTACAAATACTCCAAACAAACACAAATAACTAAAATTATCCAATATCAAAAAGCATTTCATAATCCAAAGTACAACAGGCATGCATTATAGTGCAGTACTTGACTTGCACAAAGACCTTCAGGAGGATAGCTAGCAGGGTCAAACTGCACCTTCAAGGATCTTCATAGCCATGCTACTAAGCAGCTGTAAACCTTTGATAAATAACATGAAAATTAGTAAATTAATACTTGACAAATGGCAAAACCTCTAATAAGGTAAATCTTGTATGACAATAGTCTTGCAGCAAAAACAACTAAGGCCAGAAGCTTAACTTTAGTAACGAATACATGAACTTGTTAGCTATTTCATTGGGTTCAAAGTAAAGGAACACAGTGTGAATGAATTGGAAATTTTTAAGGTGAATTTTCTATAGTAAGATTTATTAAAATCATATGATCAATTGTACTCTTGAACTGTCTCTAATGAATAAAGATTTTAATTCTCCTTAATATTAAAATTTAATAACTGAAAAAGCATAGAAGAAAGACTGAATATTTAAGTGAATGCAAAAAGGAACATAAATCTGATGAATGAATGCATATATAAAAGCACACATTCATGAACACTTTAGTAGGAAATTATTGTTGGAAGAAAGGATCTCACTCAAACTCACACAAGACAATTTAGGAGAAGAAATGTATTACTTGAAAAATTACTTGATTACAAATGACTTGGTACAAGGCTTTATATAGGACTCCATAGAAAGATCTAGATAACTCTTAGACTCCAATAGACAACACTTGACCAAGATACATGTATCTAGAGATTACATGTACATACACCAATACATTGAACATAGAAAAATACTAATACATGTACCAAGATTATTCTAGAGACTCCCACACAATTCTATTATTTTAATAGTCAAAAATATATTATTTATTTTTAACATCCCCCCTTAATTTTGACTATCCTAAGTAGACTTCGGAATTTGTTGAAGGCGTCACTTTTGAGAGGCTTTGTAAATATGTCACTAATTTGATCTTGGGACTTCACATAATTCAACTCCACTTCACGCCTTTCGATGCATTCCCGAATAAAGTGATATTTTGTATCAATGTGCTTGCTCCGTTCATGAAACACCGGATTTTTGGCCAAAGCTATTGCCGACTTGTTATCAACCAATACTTCCGTGGACTCATTTTGTGGCATGTGGAGCTCTTCCAAAACTCTCCTTAGCCATATAGCTTGACAAACACAAGAACACGCCGCCATATACTCCGCCTCACAAGTGGACAGGGTAACAAAGAGTTGTTTCTTTGAACTCCATGAAAAAGATGTGTCACCAATAAAGAATACATATCCGGTGGTACTCTTTCGATCATCAATGTCACCGGCCCAATCACTATCACAATAACCAACAAGTTTGAACTCATTTGAGTAATGATACAACAATCCATAATCCATTGTGCCTTTGAGATAACGAAGAATTCACTTTGCCGCCTTCATGTGTGTTGTTGTTGGAGCCTCCATATAGCGACTAATAAGTCCAACACTATAGAGTATGTCGGGCCTCGTGCATGTCAAATATCTCAAACTTCCGACAAGACTTTTGAAATATGTAGGATCCACCTTCTGACATTCTTCAAATTTTGACAACTTCGTTCCACATTCAATGGGGGTGCTTACGGCTTGACAATTTTCCATCTTGAATTTCTTCAGAATCTCCCTTGTATAGCTTCCTTGTGATATTAGTATTTCATCATCCATTTGCTTTACTTCAATGCCAAGATAATATGACATAAGCCCAATATCGGTCATCTCAAATTCTCTTATCATGTCTTGTTTAAATTTCTCAAACATTCTTGGACTATTTCCCGTGAATATTAAGTCATCCACATACAAGCACGCAAGAAGAAATTCTCCATTTTTAGCAACCTTGGCATATAGAGCATGTTCATGAGGACACTTGTAAAATCCTTGAGCTTGAAAGTATTTATCAAGTCTACTATTCCAAGCCCTCGGCCCTTGTTTCAATCCGTACAAGGCCTTCTTTAACTTTAACACTTTTCCTTCTTGTCCTTTTATGATGTATCCCAATGGTTGCTCCACATACACGGTTTCTTCAAGAACACCATTCAAGAAAGTGGACTTCACATCCATTTGATGAATTTTTCCATCCATTTTGAGCCGCTAATGAGATGATTAGCCTTATAGTCTCCATTCTTGCAACCAGGGCAAAAACTTCATCATAATCAACTCCATGTCTTTGATTGTAGCCTTTGGCCACCAATCTTGCCTTAAATTTTTCCACCTTACCTTGGGCATTCTTCTTCACCTTATAAATCCACTTTACACCAATAGCTTTTTGTCCTTTTGGAAGTGTTGCTAACTCCCATGTGTCATTCTTCTTTATAGACTCAATCTCGTCGTCCATTGCTTTCTTCCACCTTTCATCTTGCACGGCTTCTTTGAAGCTTGTTGATTCAGTTTCCGCTAGAAGACAAAGAAGTGTTAAGTCGGAAATAGCGGGAACCTCTTCCGTTTTATCGTATATTTCTCCAAGACTTCTATAATGTCTTGGTGGTGTCTCGTCATCATCACTTGAAAAAGATAAAGGAGTTTGTCCATCACTTGTTGCTCGTGGTGATGTAGGAGGAGTGATATTTTCTTCACTTTCTTCATCAACAAATGGGAAGAAATAATAATCTTCTTGTGTGTTGCTCCAATCCCATGAGCCCTCTTCGTCAAATACAATATCTCGACTAATAACAATCTTTCCATTGATGGGGTTGTAAAGTTTGTACCCCTTTGCTCTTGCATCATATCCAACAAACAAATACTTTTCACTCTTGTAATCCAACTTTGTTCTTAGCTCATCATTGACGTGTGCATAAGCTATGCTTCCAAAAACTCTTAAGTGAGCAATAGATGGTCTCTTTCCTTTACATGCTTGTTGCGGAGTTATGTCTTTAACACTTCTCGTGGGACATCTATTTGACAAGTAGACGGCACAATCTACCGCTTCGGCCCAAAATTCCTTAGGCATATTCTTGCTCTTTAGCATGCTTCGAGCCATGTTAAGAATGCTCCTATTTTTTCTTTTGGCGACTCCATTTTGTTGCGGTGATCTTGGAACCGTTGCGGGTCGTCTAATACCATGAGCTTCACAAAATTGCAAGAACTCCTTTGAATTGAATTCACCTCCTCGATCCGAACGAATGGCTTTTATTTGATACTTGGTCTCTTTTTCAACTTGGGCTTTGAACTTTTTGAAGCATTCAAAAACTTGAGACTTCTCTTTAAGAAAGTACACCCATGTCTTGCGGCTAAAATCATCAATGAATAACAAGAAATAGCGATTCTTACTAAAAGATGGAGGATTAAAAGGCCCACATACATCGGAGTGAATGAGTTCAAGTGGCTCATTTGCTCTTGACATAGATTCCTTTGGAAAGCTCTTTCTTGATTGTTTTCCGAAAAGACATCTTTCACAAATTTGGTTTGGAAGGTTGATGTGAGGCAATCCATTCACCATATGCTTCTTTGATAGTGAATTTAGTCCATCAAAGTTCAAGTACCCAAACCTAAGATGCCAAAGCCAAGAAGAATCTCCAATACAAGCCTTAAGACATTTTGCAACATCATTTTGAATTTTGAGAATAAACATACGATTCTTGGTCATAGACACCTTTGCAATTAAATTATCATTAGAATCTCTCAAATTGAGAAATCCATCTTTCATGGTGATGGTATAGCCTTTCTCCATTAGTTGCCCCAAACTCAAGATATTATTTTTCATGCTAGGCACATAATAAACACTTGAAATAAAATTATGATTTCCATTTTTCAAGCGAATTAAGATGTTACCTTTGCCTTTGATGGGCACTCCCGAAGAGTCTCCAAAAGTGACTTTTCCATTCACTTTCTCATCAAGACCCACGAACAAATTTTTATTGCCACACATATGATAACTTGCGCCGCTATCAAGATACCACAAATTATCTTCACAATTTACTTCTCCTTTATGCAGTAGAAGCAAAGTGGGCTCATCAACATTGCCTTTATCTTCAACAAAATTAGCTTTCTCCTCCACTTGATTTTTTGAAGCGTGACACTCGGAAGCATAATGACCAAATTTTTGACAATTATAGCATTTAACATTTGACTTGCCATACCTTGGTGTAACTCTTCCTCTTCCACGGCCTCTTGAATTTCTTGTCTCGTACAATCTTTCATACTTTTGACTTTCCTCCCTTTGTTGGCCACGACCTCTTCCTTGTCCATATAGAAATCCTCTTCCACGTCCTTGTCCAAGACCTCTTTGGCTCCTCATATACCTTTCATTATTATCTTTAAAAGATAACTTTGATTGTAAGGCTTGTTCAATTGGCTCCTTCTTTAACATTTTTTCTTCATGGGCTTGTAATGATCCCATAAGCTCATCAATAGTCATTTCATCTATATCTTTAGCCTCCTCAATTGCCACAACTTTGTAGTCAAATTTAGAGTCAAGTGAACGAAGAACTTTTTCAATAACACGAACATCACTTACCTCTTCTCCATTGCTTTTCATTTGATTGACAACGGTCAAGACCCTTGAAAAATAATCCGAGATTGATTCGGATTCCTTCATTCGCAAAGCCTCAAACTCGCCACAAAGTGTTTGTAGCCGAACTCTCTTTAATTTAGCATCACCACTAAAAGAAGATTTGAGAGTATCCCAAACTTTCTTTGACGTTGTTGCGGAAGCCACTTTTTGTAACATAGAATCATCCAAACATTGACGAATGATCATGATCGCCTTTTGATCCTTCTTTCTTTGGGCTTGAAGTTGATCTTTTTGAACTTGATTCAAATTTGCTTCATTTTCGGGCACCTCCAATCCTTTCTCCACAATTTCCGATACATCATTTGCTCCAAGGATCGCCTTCATGCGAATGCACCAATTCTCATTATTATCTTTGGTGAACTTTGGCATTTGCCATTGAGACATTCCATTTGCCATGATCTCCTTCTTCTTTACACCACACAAGCCTTCTTTGAAGACAAGTAGAAGTAGAACCTTTGGCTCTTGATACCACTTTGTTAGAAGAAAGGATCTCACTCAAACTCACACAAGACAATTTAGGAGAAGAAATATATTACTTGAAAAATTACTTGATTACAAATGACTTGGTACAAGGCTTTATATAGGACTCCATAGAAAGATCTAGATAACTCTTAGACTAGCTACAATAGACAACACTTGACCAAGATACATGTATCTAGAGATTACATGTACCTACACCGATACATTGAACATAGAAAAATAATAATACATGTACCAAGATTATTCTAGAGACTCCCACACAATTCTATTATTTTAATAGTCAAAAATATATTATTTATTTTTAACAATTATGTGTTGATTGATTTTTTTTTTGCTAAACGCATTAATTTATTTAATAACGTTAATTAAAATC
The DNA here is from genome assembly GCF_009905375.1 of Apium graveolens. Classification (NCBI taxonomy): domain Eukaryota; kingdom Viridiplantae; phylum Streptophyta; class Magnoliopsida; order Apiales; family Apiaceae; genus Apium; species Apium graveolens. The sequence continues at coordinate 9,049,968 of NC_133654.1, read as the reverse complement.
TGTATGCATAACTAATAATGAAGTTTATATGGTAATTCAGTAACAGGTACATATAACAACCTTCTTGCTAAAGCAAAACTAAGAAATTTTATAAAACATGTAATGGAAAACATATATCAAATCAAGTATTATATAAGAGTTTGGCTTATGAAAGTTGCAATATATACTCAACCTATGTGTTGTGATTATTATATATGAGTTCTGATTAACTAATCATAAGATTAAGTTACCCTTATATATTTTGCTATCCATATATGTCATATAACAAAATCTAAGAAATATGATTTTGCATATAAATTTAGAAGAAGTACAAGATTGAGCAATAATACCTCGATCACTTTCATCGTCTTCCACCTTCTTTTCCTGTATAAGTTGATTTTCTACATCACCTGCACCACCATGAAGATGAACCAGACTTTCAACAAAAACCTCTGACACATATTCTTCTGGCAGACCCCTAATTTTGAATTCCTCTTGGACTTCTTCCTTTACCAGATCATACCACATAAACATTTCTTCGCTTCCCAACAGTAATTGATTTCCACTCTTAGAATATGCTAATGGCTGGTAAAATTCAGATGGTCGATTAAACGATATTAACTTGGTCCAAGTATCCTCTTCTCCATTCCTTGGCACCAGTAACCATGTGTCAACCATTTGCACGAAATCTTCTACAATTTCTGGATCAGTATGAAAAAGAGAACATTGCACCCAAAGAGAAGCTTCTATGGATCCTATATAAATGTCAACATCCCAACTCGGATGATCATACACCGGCGTTGGTACCACTCTATACTCTTCGGTTGCAAGATCAAAGGCAACAATAATGTGGCGAGTTCTTGAATTAACAGTTTTTTCTAAACATTTCCAATACAAAGCCCCATTAACACAAACAGCTGAATCTCCTCTACAATTAACAGAACTAGGAAAATTCCCAATCCTTCTCCATGAATTTGATTTTAAACTATAAATATGAACTTCCTCATCATTCTTCTTACTGTTGGATCCAGCACCAGCTGGGTGCACAACCATTACAACTTTATAATCAGCATTGACATGATCGTACCCAAACCCGAGAGTAGGTCTATAATTATCAATAAAATAACTTTGAGGAAGACTAACACAAGGAAGAGTGACATCAATGTATGTCCGGATTGCTGGATTCCAAAACGTGATTTCAACAAAAACTCTATCAAAAAGTAAAACAACACCGTTACACGTACCAATTAATTTAGTAGAAGAATTATTACGGCCCCGAGGACATTTTGGTACAAAACAACGGAGTGTATCTATATCAACACAATACAAGCCTACACTTCTGCGATCTGGATCCGTACTTCTGCAAAGTATTATTCGATTTGAACGATTTGTCATGGAATGACGAAGATGAATATAAGTGAAATATTGACTGTCGATTAAATCACGAAATGCTTTGCAAACAGGGCGCAGCCCCATTAGAATGATCACTGATAAATGGACAAAAATGAGGGCAAACATCTCATCAGACATTTCTAGGGTTTAATTGGGGAAGATCTTGAGTGAAAACAAATGTGTCTATTAGCCGCTGTTTAGAACAAGAAGGGATTATATGTCAAACACCTAGCTTGAGAAATATAATTTGAGAAAACAAAGGGTTGACTGTGAAAACAGAGAAACCGTACTAGATAAAAAAATTAGTTATGGATGATTTAGATATTAGATAGCACTATATTAAAAACCAGTGGCTCAAGAGAATTTATTGAAATTAATTAAAAATAATTTTTAATTATATAACTGTTGTATTTTTTAATGAAGAAATTAGATTTATATTATTATTTGATATAAAAGAAATAATAAAACATATCAAATAGATACTTATAATATTAAAATATTTCGTTATTTGTAAAGTTTGATATGACTAAAATAAAAAAATCATGATAATAATAAAATTTTTGTAACTAAATTATTTTTTAAAAAATAATATGGCATTGTGGGGAAGATAGAAATGTAGAGGTGAAATAAGACATTTATAAGGTTTGATCGGGGAAAATTTATAGTAAAAATATACTCTGGCCCTACTTAGTTATCATATTTAGGGCAAAATTGACCTGGAATTTATTTATATATATATTATTAAATATATTTTAAAATTTTATATAATTAGAAGTTTATTTCTTTTCATAGGTAAACATACTCGATCATATAAGAAGTTATCGGTCAGTTTGGAGAGGTAAATAGATCTTTTGAAATCGTGCATATTTTATTTCTTTTCTATACATTTTAACCAATATTTTTTTTAATTAAACATGTATTTTTTCATGTATCAAAACAATTTTTCCTTTATGAGCTAGTATTGTTCAATACTGATCAATGTGTGTGTATTGTTATCACTTGTATTTTCAGAGTTGCATAATATCTTATTTGTTGTTGTCCATATATTTAAGGTTTCTAAACTAGCTTTTTCTTATGTATTCGTTAATGTTTTGGATTCTAGATTACGTTGGACAATCTTCTGATACATACTCTTCCTCTCCTTGCAATTTTGATAAGGTCTACGTTATGTTAATGTCTATTTTTCTAAGAGTAATATTGGAAAAAAAATTTGAGCAGGGGTAATTAATCCCATTCTTTATATTTGTTAGAAGTGGTGTAACTTTGATATTTATGTAGGCGGTAAAATTTAATGTAAGTGCTGGATGCTATGGTATCATCACATTTGAATTACAAACCCTAGTGCTTAATTCTCCTCTTATTAACTACCATCACTACAAGAAAACAGGGTTAAATACAACTGATTTAAATTCGACCGCGCCTTAATTCGACCGCCTGCAGTCGAAACCTTTGGACACGGCTAAATTCGACTGGCCTCGGTCGAATTTAAATGGTCGTATTTAATCGGTCGTATTTACAAATAAATTCAACTTGCAGCGGTTGAAAAAAAATGGTCGAAATTAAAACGGTCGTAATTAGGAGTTAAATTCGACCGAAAAAAAATTCGGTCGAATTTATAACATGGGAAAAAAGAGCGGGAATTTTCCCTTCATAAAATTTATTTTCGTAGACTAAATTCGACCGTAATCGATCAAAAATTAATTTTGGATTTGGCGGGAAATTTCCCTCCTTTTTTCAAATTTTGAGCAAAATGGGAAAATTTCATTTGCACTATATTCGGTTGAATTTAGTGAAATACATAAAATAACCATTGTCCGTTAATATAAATGCGATCATTTTGAGTTGAAATAATAATTTTTGAAAACTTAAAAACTTATAATAATTATTTTAATTTTATCTTTATTAGGAAAATTATGCATTTATAATATTTATTTCATGTACAAATATATTTGATACAGTATATATATATATATAATATATATATATGTATATGTGTGTGTGATAATAGTATTTTGAATTTTATATTATAAAGTCTATAATTTAAATTAAAGTCATTATAATTTTTTGAGAAAAATATTAGTGAGCTGATAATGAAAATTTTCTTAAGTCGCTACAAAATATAGATAGATAGATTAAATATGTAGTTACAGGTTATAGATTCGATATGAAACTTTGGTTATATCACTAATATATATATTTATTTATATATATATATTGACATTCACATAGTTGCATCGATGAAAAATATTTTTTAAAAAATCGAAACACAAATTCAGAATTAAACACCGGATAGTTGTACTAGTCAAACTCATACTTGACTGTTAAAATGACAAACCAAATAAAATTATATTGATATGAAAGTTTGGTTATATCACTACTATATATCTATTGACATCCATATGGTAGGATCGATAAAAAATATTTTTAAAAAAATCGAAACACCAATTCAAGCCTAAACACTAGTTAGTTGTAATTGTCAAACTAATGTTTGACTTTTAAAATGGAAAACCAAATAAAATTGTTTTGATCCGAAATTTTGGTTATATCACTAATATATTTACACATACATATATATATATATATTGACATCTGTACGGTTGGATCGATGAAAAATATTTTTAAAAAATCAAAACACCCATCTAGGACCAAACACTAGTTAACTGTACTAGTTAAACTGATGTTTGATTGTTAAAATGGCAAACCAAATAAAATTATTTTAACTTGAAAGTTTGGTTATATCACTAATATGTATATATATATATATATATATATATATATATATATATATCTTTTCACATCCGTACGGTTGGATCTATGAAAAATATTTTTAAAAAAATCAAAACTCCAACTCAGGACTAAACACTAATTAGTTGTACTAGTCAAACTCATAATTGACTTTTAAAATTGGCAAACCAAATAAAAATGTTTTGATATGAAACTTTTATTATATCACTAATATATATCTATTGACATTTGTACGTTTGGATCGATGAAAAATGTTTTTAAAAAAATTGAAACACCAATTCAGGACTAAACACTTGTTAGTTGTACCAGTCAAACTAATGTTTGACTTTTAAAATGGAAAACCAAATAAAATTATTTTGATCTGAAACTTTGGTTATATCACTAATATATATATATATATATATATATATTGACATATGTATGGTTGGATCGATGAAAAATATTTTTAAAAAAATGAAAACACCCATCCAGGACCAAACACTAGTTAGTTGTACTAGTTAAACTGATGTTTGACTGTTAAAATGGTAAACCAAATGAAATTGGTTTAATTTGAAACTTTGGTTATATCACTAATATATATCTTTTGACATCCGTATGGTTGGATCGATGAAAAATATTTTTTAAAAAATCGAAACTCCAACTGAGGGCTAAACACTAATTAGTTGTACTAGTCAAACTGATACTTGACTTTTAAAATTGGCGAACCAAATAAAATTGTTTTGATATCAAATTTTCATTGTATCACTAATATATATTTTTTGACATCCATACGGTTAGATCGATGAAAAATATTTTTAAAAAAATCGAAACATCAATTCAAGACTAAACACTAGTTAGTTATACTAGTCAAACTCTTGCTTGACTTTTAAAATTGAAAACCAAATAATTTTTTTTTTCTTAAATTTTGGTTATATCACTAATATATATATATTGACATCTGTACGGTTATATCACTAATATATATAGATATATATTTTTTTTAAATCGTAAATAATAAATTTAATTTGATTTGTCAAAAAATATTTATAAACCTTAAAAATAATCTTAACACAATATTTCATATCATATTAATCAAGATATAATCCTTAAAAAACATTAAAGATCCAAGACAAAAAACATTAAAAACATTAAAAAAAACATTAAAGATATAATCATATTCGGTAGTCTTGTATTACTAAACCGATCATTTTTTGTTTGGGCCCAAACACAAAAGCCCAACCCTAACTCTCACCTCCCCTCATATAAATCAAAACCCTCTTGTTTCCCCTGTTTCTCATTTCTCACCGTCGCTCACAAAAATGCAAATCTCTGTAAAAACCCTAACCAGCAAAACCATCACACTCAAGGTCGAATCCGCCGACACAATCGACAATGGAAAAGCGAAGATCCAAAACAAAGAAGGCATCCCACAGGACCAGCAACGCCTCATCTTCGCCGGAAAATAGCTCGAAGATGCCTCATTAATGGGGGTCATTTTCTACCTGTTAATGTTACAGGCTTCAATGGTTAGCTATTGAGTCACTGACTTTCAGTGAGAACTGACTACAGAGGGTCCAGCTTTATATTTCCGTGTGTTTTTATCTCACTTCACTAATCATTCCCCGTCACAGAACATAGGGGTAACCTACAAATAGACTATTTTAATTTGTAATAAAGTGTCGTGTGTTCTCTCCATCAAGCTCACCACTTAGCTCTTGATTTAGGCAAATTTGCTCCTTATGAATTTAACAGTTAATATCATTATTGTGGAAAGTGTGGGCTCACTTATATTTTTATTGATTACAATTTGATATCATTACTTTTAGTTAAGATTCGAGTAAAAATTGAGTTTTGCCGAAGTCGTCGCCGGTTTTCGTTTGAAATTGGCTGGATTCAAGTATGGGATTGGGCTGTTGTTTGTTGTTGTTTTGACTGTTGGGCTGTTTTTTGTCATTGTTTTGATTGTGCGTATGTTATTGTTGTATAGAAATGGACAGAAAAACAAAGCAACTAATTCATTTTGAGGCCAAAACAAACTTGGTCGGCGTTTGTTTGTGGGTACCGGAACACGAGACCGGAAGACTGGATTCCTGATTAATAATCATTTTAATTTTTATTTTTATTTAAATTGGTGTTTGTGAAATCAAGCGAATACGGTTGAATTTAGAATTGTATTTTCAGTCATATACGGTTGAATTCAAGATTTGGGCGGACCTTTCAATTTTTTCAGAAAATTCAATTTTTTGAGTGGGAATTTCAAATTTTAGACGAAAATTTAAATTTAACCATCCTTGGTCGAATTTATTCGGTTGAATTTAAGCGGTCGTAATTATTCGGTCATAATTAGACGGTCAAATTTAGTTAAATACGACCGAACTTCTAAATTCGACTCCCTTTATTACAACCGATTCAAAATCGGTCGAAATTAGGTAAATTTAACCGCGCGCGGTTGAATTTAGCTAAATTCGACCGATTTTTTTCTGTCGAATTTAGCCTTTTTCTTGTAGTGCATGTTCTGACTTTTGATGCTAAAATCTGTTGGAATTATTTTTGTATTTATCTAAACTCGACACAAATAAAATAGGTAAGTTGAATAAGTCTCAAGTAATGGAGATAATTTAGGAAGCCTTGAATTATCATGGAGAAATTGGAGAAATTGTAGAAAGTAATTTTTGTGATTGATTTTATTGTTATCTGTTTTCCTGATTTCTAGCATATGATGTAATCTCGTTTTTCAATATAAGCTTGTAAACATTCGGAGAAGACCGAGAGCTGTAATATACAGACTTTATATTCTCCAAAACTAGTTTTATATATATATATATATATATATATATATATATATATATCTTATTCGCTACATTCTGGTATTAGAGCTACGGAGTTTAGGCAATTTTATGCCTAAAATTCAACGCAAAAACACAAAGATCGTAATTGACACGACCAAAATGAAGGAAGGAGTAGTTGGTCTATACTATTCGATGGTAATACGAAACAACTATATAGCATGGTCTGAAAGTGTTCATGAAGGCGCAAGGAGTATGGGGTGCGATTGAACAGATTGGCTCCGAGACAACCGTGGAGGACAAAACGGTGCATATGGCCCTAGCTGTGATTTATCAGGGCGTGACAGAGGACATATTATTGACCATTGCTAATAAGGAAACGGCCAAAGAGGCCTGGGATGCGATCAAAACACTGTGTATGGGTGAAGAGCGGGTAATGAAGCCAAAAGTGCAAACATTGAAAGGAGAGTTTGAATCTCGGGTCATGAAAGAAACTGACCAGATGGATGATTTTTGTATGAAACTGATTGCAATTGTGACCAACATAAGGGTTCTTGGAGAAAAAGTGGAAGAAATAAGTGTAGTAAGGAAAATCTTGCGAGCAGTCACTGACAAATTTCCTCAAATCGCCTCAAACTTTGAGTAATTTGGAGATATGAAGACTATGACAGTTGAAGAAGTAATTGGGCATCACAATGCCCACGAAGAAAGAATGAAATAAAGTTGCAAAAGCATTTGAGGACAGCTTCTGCTCACAAAGGAAGACTGGGCAAAGAGAACAACCAAGTATATTGGTACAAATATTCAAACTCAGAGGATGAGAGGTGGATATGGTTTCCGTGGGAGAGGAAGAGGAAATCCTCGATTTAATAAAAATGGCAGAGGTCGTCAAGAACAATTCAACAGAATTGAATGGACAAACAAGGTTATCAATGCACTAAGTGATAGAAGTACAGTCATATATTTTAACTGTAACGTGTATGGCCATTACGCATCTGAATGTAGGAAACCACGAAGGGAGAGAGAAAAGAACAAAGAACAGACCCCGGAGTCCAACCTTACAAAATTTGAAGATGATGAACCCACCCTTCTGTTGTTAGAAACTGATCAGAACGAAGGAGGAACAGTGCTATTGAATGAAGAAAAAGTTTTTCCTGATATCAGTCGAGACAGAAGCACAAAATCAGATAACCACTTGTGGTATCTGGATAACGGTTCCAGTAATCATATGACTGGACACCGTGAGAAGTTCAGTGAGTTAAATGAAAACGTGACATGAAATGTGCGTTTTGGAGATGGCTCCACCGTTAAAATTGAAGGAAAAGGTACGATTGTATTTAAGTGAAAAAATGGAGATGAACTAAAATTGAAGTATGTCTATTTCATTCCGTCATTGTATAACAATATTATATCTCTTGGGCAATTGTCTAAAAATGGAAATAAAGTTGTACTAAATAGAGATAACCTGTAGGTATATGATAGTCGTGGCAGTATTTTAATGAAAGTGCAGAGGTCAGCAAACAGATTATATAAGATAGTAATTGAATAGTATAATCCAGTATGTATGTTGAAAAAAACGGAGGAGCTAACTTGGCTTTGGCACTCGAGATTGGGATATGTAAATTTTCAAGCATTGCACACGATGTCTAGCAAAGAGATGGCCCAAGATTTTCCCAGATCGATGCAACTTAAAGGAGCTTGTAGTGGTATCCTACTGTCTAAACAAGCACGAAAGCTATTTCCATCCAAATCTGAGTTCGTGATAAAAGAAAAGATGGAACTAATGAATGCCGATTTATGTGGCCTGTTTACTCCGCCAACTCCAGCTGGGAACATATATATATTTCTGTTAGTCGATAATTATAGTCGTGCCATGTGGGTATATATGTTAAAATACAAGGACCAGGCACTCGAAATGTTTAAGCAGTTGTAGAAAAGGAGGCAAAAAACACTACTAAAACCTTGAGGACGGATAGAGGCAGAGAATTCAACTCAAAAGAATTCAATGAAATCTGTGCAAACGCTGGTACAAAGAGGCATCTAACCGCACCTTATACTCCATAACAAAATTGAGTTGTAGAGAGGCGAAATAGGACGGTGGTAACAATGATCAGGAGTTTACTGGAAGAGAAAGGTATTCCAGCAACAATGTGGGGAGAGCCCGTGAGACATTCAGTATACATATTAAACAGACTACCAAAAAAAGTTATGGTGGGAAAGACACCTTATGAGGCCTGGACAGGATTAAAGCCAAAACTGGGTCATATTCGTGTATATGGTTGCTTGGCACATATGAAGGTTTAGAAGGTGGGACTAGGAAAACTCGATGATAGAAGCGAGCCTATGGTCTATATAAGAAAAGAACCTAGAATAAAAGCTCACAGGTTTTTATAACCCAACTATCAGGAGGTTACATATAAGCCGTGATATTGTGTTTGAAGAAGGAAAATGATGGGACTGGGGCCATGAAGATGTCCAAGAAGATAATATGGTCCATAGATTTATTCTTGTAAATTCAAACGCAAGAACTGGGGAAGAGAGATATGTGAACAGAGTCGCCACATACACCAAGGAGCTCGATCCAAGGAAACGAGGATGCTGGATATGACTTTCAAGCGTCTGGAAATTCAAGCGAGTCGGGATATTAAAGTGATTTGGTAATTCCAGCCAGCCCTGGAAATTTCATTTGATAAGTGATATTTATGATGAGACTCCGAAGATCGAGATCATGGATGAACTGCTACTGCTGGGTGTTGAAGAACCAAAGACATTCAAGGAAGCCAAAGACAACAAAGAATGGAACAAAGAAATGATAGCTGAAATTGATGCTATTGAGAAGACTAAAACTTGGAGATTAATAAAACTATCATCAGAACGCAAACCCGTCAGTTTGAAGTGGGTATACAAAGTTAAGAAGGACACAGAAGGTAATACAGTAAAGTATAAGCCTAGGCTTGCTAGATCTCTAATCAAAATGCCAAGTTTTCTAAAGTTAAAGTTTTTTTAAAAAAAACTTTATATACTTTTTTTGGCATATAACAAACAAAAGGGGAAGAGAAATTAGACCCCTAATGTTCAATATATATTCAATATTTTTCAAGATTTTTGAATATTGATATCTTTTTTTATATACAACAATCTATATTTGTGCTTCTATTTTTATGATATATCTAACAAAGTGTTTTGCAGTATTTTTAAGAAATGAGCTTTAAGTATTTTATGTGAAAATACCTTTTAAAAATTCATGCATACACCAAGGGGAAGCACATACTGATAATTTTATGTTTGTTTAACAAATATCAAAAAGGGGAAGATTGAAAGGATATCTTCGATATATTATTTATTTTCGTATTTGTACGATTAAACATAAAATTAAGAACACATAGACCCTCTCCATTAGGACATGAATTTAATTGATCCAAATCAAAGTCAAACTAGCAAAATCATGTCTTTTAAATAGATAAAAAAGATATTCAATTTTTTGCAAAATATCAAAACTATAGCTTTATGGAATATATCTCTAAGGCAATATGATCAAAAAATAAACATCAAGATATGATATATTTTAAAACTGTGTTGCAACAGGGATATGGCAACAAGCTCGAATAAGAAATATATCACAAATATTCTTTAGAGATCTCATGCTATATCAAAATTATTTAACTCTTCGCTCCAAAAAATATCTCTACATATATCAAAAGAATTTTTATTCAAAGTTTATTAATATTCATGGTTGGAATATTAATATCCAGTTCTGCAAATCATTTATGTATACTTATTGTAATTTTCTCCCGGTTCGTGAAGTTCGCATTTTTCGGAGAAAATTATTCAAAACTACTAAAACACATTTCCTATCATCCAAATATATTTTATATATTAGAAAATATATTTTAAGTATTTATTCAAGTCAAAACTTTGGTCAAAAGATCCATCTCCTTCATTTCAAGACCAATGGTATTTTTACTCGGAAGAAAAGGCTGACAGAACAGTTTTATTTTAGATAAAATACTTCCACATGCTAGAATGACTTGAAATTTGGTTTGGGTCATTAAAATGGTATTTTCTAAGCATTCAGAGAATTTTTGTCTGGGCACAAAAATCGAGGCATTTGGTCCCACAGTTGACCTAGTTACCATTGACTAAAGTTGACCAAAACTTGCTGGACATCATTTTATATTATTTAAGTATTTATCATATTTTTATGGTATTTATTTAGTATTTTTACGGTGGTCGTAATTAATGGTGTTTAATCTTAAAATTAAGTGATTAAACAATGATTAAAAGAAAAAGGAAGATATATATTTATTCAAATATATCAGCTGAGATTTTGAACCCATAAAGTTGTTTGACTTATATGGCTATGTCAAAGAAACACAACCTACTTGCAAAGTCATCAATCCATGTGACATACACCATCCACCGTCCATTTTCCTCAAATCTCCACCATTCAATCCACCAACTTCTCCTATAAATAAACCCTCACCCCAAACCATATTCTTTAGGCTAAAGAGCTACAAAGTTGCTCGAATTTTTTCAAGAAGTACTTCTCTTCATCTCTTTCAAATTGTATACACTCACTTCTTCTCAAAAACCTTCTCTCTCTTCTATATACTTACATATATACAAGGTTTTTGAAACCCAAGCTTAGATTCACCTAACCAAGCTTTATCCCACTAAGTGAGCTCATCCACTACCACTTTCCGGTCTCCCGAAGGGCTGCCCAAGTTTGACCCAAGTACCAAAATCCAGCCGAACCTCCGGCGAATTTTTCAGGCGAACTTTTCCGACCGTTCCTCAAAAGTGGTAACTTTTAGCTTCTTATTTGAGTTCCTTTTATTTGAGCTTTATACTTAATTTCTCTACTTTATCATAAGCTCTAATACAAGATCTCTTATAAAGAAAGTTCTCAAGGGTAAAGAGAACCAAGATTCGAACTCGAAATTCGAATAAGTACTCGATCTTCAAAAAATTATTTCATCAAGAAGATATATAAAGATAAGTACTTAATCTCCAAAAGTGAGATTTAAATTTGACACAAGTTCATGAGTTAGCCAATTACTTTCACTCTTTTTAATTGGATCTTGGCTAACAAATATTTGTGCATATAAATTATTACAAAGCAAAGTTTAATCCCTTCTAACATCTTTAGTGTTCCGGGGAATTATAACTCAATCTATAAACTCTTCATAATTTGTCAAATATCAAAACAGATTAAGTTCACGAGTTAGTCAATTACTTTCACGCTCTTTAATTGGATCTTGGATAACAAATATCATGCACATAAACTATTACGAAGCATAGTTTAATCCCTTCTAACATCTTTAGTTTTCCGGGGGATTATGGCAATTTCTTGGTCAGACATGCAATTTGTTCCTAGTGTAGATGCATCTAGGTTTTCTAAATATGCAATCCTATGTTTGCAAGATGCAGTGATACCCTCTAGTTCTCCTGCCTTTTACTTAACCCCATCATTTTCAGTTTTTACTCTCTTAAGTTCCAGTTTTAGTTCATTAAACATGGCCTTGACAGACTCAAATTTAGAGAGAAAGACATCTTCCTCTCTGATGAACTAAGGAATGACAACATGAGTGACTTCTTGAGGTTCACAGTGCATCAGGGGCACTTGTGGCCTAAATTGGTCATTGGTGATTTGGGAATCAGCCAGATTTGCAAAGATTTCAGGCATTGGAATGTTGCAGATTGCAAAGAAACAAGTAATTAACATACCATATGGCATATAATCAACAAGATGAGCATTTATCATGTTGAAGAGAATGATATAGGAGATACTAAAATTGATTTTGTTATTAAAAAGCATATGCATGATTTTCATATCAAAGAAGTCAAAATACTTTCTCTGATTAGGTTTAGGCATATTATTAGACCTAATGATGAGAGCAAGGTGTTGGAAAGTGCTAGTAAAGTCTTTAAAGTGAATACCACAGTTGACATCACAGAGACCATCAGGCATATCAGACTTACAAAACATTCCTACCATAAGTTCAAATTCAGACTTGTTAAACCCAAACATAGAAAATATGTCCTCACATGGCAACTCACAAAGATGATGAGGTAAATGCAGTGCTCTATTGATATTCTTATTATATACATAGATAACTTTCCTATCCACTGTAGTAGTGAAATGCAAGATTCCCTCAACCCCTTTAATTATGTTCATGTTGCAATAAAATTCCCCCATGAGATGAATGAAATACTGTTTTCCTAGATTATACATTAAACCATCCCATTTAGCCCTTCTAATGATGAACTCTACTTCACCTTTAACATCCACACAAGTGCCAGGTTGGACATTTTTTATGAGTTCAAGAAACTTTTTGGAGTTTGATGGGTTAGTTAGTTTTGAAGGTAGAGGTTTTGGTTTGTTCATATTTGGGCTAGGGATTGGTTCTTGTCTGAGATTGGTTTTCCTGATATAGACTTTTGGTTGGAAAGGCTTAGTTGGTCTAGGGTTAGGGGAATGAGGATTCTGAAATTTTCTGCTTTGGTAAAAAGGAATGGTGTGATTTTTGTATCCCTTTATGAGTTGTCTAGGTGGAAAATGTCTTTTGTGATAGTGTTTGGGATGTGAAGATTGAACAGTTTTGAAGGCTGATGTTTTGTGATGGTAAAACTGATTTTTCTCCAAATCTTCAAGAAGATATGGATTTTCAATCAGTGGTCTGGGCTTGGGGTAATAGGGATTGGCATTTGGGTTCATGTTGCAAGTGAAGTGGAGTAATGCAAATAAACTGTGTTTGTGTGTGAATACAACAAGTGTAAACAAGTATATATGCATGCACATGGCACATAATTCAATTTTAGTTAGAAAAATAATTTTCTGGAAAATAACTTTTACTGTTCATGAACAGTGATTTTCATTAAATGCAGTTGGCCAAGAGTTGATTTGCAGAGGCATGGTTCATATAATCCCAGATCCTAGATATGTGTATAATGCAGCTAAGGTATGAAGTTTGAGAGCTAACATATGCAAATAGTACTAGAAAATATTGTTTTAGTACTGTTAGAAGTACAAAAAGTATACAGATTTGGGAGAATGTGTGACATAAAGGTGAAAAACAGCTCACTCTACCACATAAACTTTAGCAAGTGACAAACAAAGCATTTAAGAATGTTCAGCTTTGAGAAAAGATTAATGCAGATAGATTGTCACTTTTTGAACTAAAATTAATATTTTGAAAAATTTGAGTGTAAATAAAGAATGTAACATTTATTTTTTAAGACACTATGTTATCAATGAGATGGAACGAAGAGAATGTCATGCACATTACACAGAACAGGCCATGCACAATCAGTTTTTATTTAATTCAAATAGCATTCAAGGCAATACAACACTCAAATCATTTATATCAGATATAACACTTTAAATGCAGTAAGTTAGAATAAAATGCCACCTAAGATTTCTAAGTGGCCATTAATCACAGCAGTGATCCAGATACATGGATGCTCAAGGATCCCCTACCAGGCCTTATTGTGAGGGCTTGCGTGTGAGTGTATTATTTTATTTTTATTTGTATGAGATTACACAAATGAGTCTTGATTATACCTTATCTGAGTTCTTATGACTGCACAAGAAAAATAAATGCATAGAATAGTAAACAGTGTTGCACTCAAGTTCACAGATTATATAAGCATGATGCACATACTCAGTACACCTTTCAAATAGACAAGTAGAGATTGGAATTAACAAGATATTTCTTATCTAGATACAATGTATTCAGCTTAAGACATCAATCAGGACAACTTGCACACATGTTAATAAATTTTGAATATAAGAAGAGCTATTATTAACATAAATTAGGGCACACACTTATACAGACTTATTACTTTATTAATATCTCAGTAATCTTAGATTAATTAGGTAGATTTTGAACAGACTCATGCCAAACAGTCAAGAGATTATCAAAGACAATCACAGTTAACATGTAAATAGTCTAGTTCAAACAAATAAATAAGAAAATCAAGTTGTAGCATATACAAAGTTCAGTTCACACAGATTTTATCATTTAAGAATTGACAGACCAGGTTCAAATGTAATCTTGATTATGCATATTGTACTTGATAGAGAATGAGAACAAGAATATCCATTTGTTTTTAAAAGAAGGTACTAGTAGTGAACTGTTAAGACAGACATGTGATAAATCAACCAAGACAGATCATAGTTGAAGTACTACAGAAAAATGATGCACATTAGCTGTATCAATAAATCAAGTAGTATACTTTTAATAACACACAGATCACAAACACATATAGGTGTGTTGAAATATCAATCCAACAGCATTCTTTAACACACCTAGGTAATTTCATCATTAAAAAATAAGGATTCATGAAGTACACAGAGTCATCAAGGGATTTAAAATCAAATCAACCAAGACATTGAATCTTTTGGACTAAGGTTATTTAGCACATTAACAATCAGCTGTTATCAGTAAAGCTCATACCAAATTTCCCTTTTTTTTAATCCATAAATTAAACCAGCAATTTCACAGAGACTTTAATTTAAACAAACAATTTCACACAGACCTCAATACTTCACTCCAATCACAGATTTTAAATACAACCATGCATATTCAGTTGATTTTATAAGTAGTAACAGATTTCAACTTATACTTATATAATTAGGTTTTTAACAAATTAACTTATCAAGCTCATAAGATCAATCAATGATTATATTCATAATTTAAATTAATCTTCAAGTACTGAGATTAATTATTCTAGATTAACCAAGTAATTATCATACATAAATTATTACTTTAAGCAATCACAGAGATACAATCCAGATCAATCAACAAAAACTTCTCGACTGAACTTTATATCCAACAGATAATTATAAATCTTAGTCAAAAAACAAATTTACTTTGATCGAGTACTCTAATTCACCAATAGCTCAAACCAATTAATTTTCATAACTTGATTATTCTTGATTAAGCAAAATAGATTAAACTCCAAATAGGGTATACACAGCTTCAGACTTTAATTCAAACATAGAAGTTCATAGGAAACTCAGTATAATAGTTAGGGTTTTTGAGTACCAGTACAAAACATAAAATTAGGGTCAATTTCTCACCTATGTCTGTTACTTAGCCAAGTGGACAGATCTTACCTGGTTGACTCAGTCGCGGACTGAGTCAACCTCTGAGTTTTGTGAGCTCCAAGACGCATGCAGCCTGTTTTATCCATCCGTTTCATCATATTTTATCTTTCTCTATCTTCTCCTGTAATTAAACTCAAAAAAATGTTAGGGTTTTTAGAATCAATCAAAAATATGAGCATAAAAGTATTAAAATTATCTAATCTAATATTCGTTTTGATGATTCTCGTTCGATTTATATATAAATCGTCGATTTTTATCACCGAAAATTGATTTGATTTTAACCAATCCCAAAACTGATTCATAAAATCTATCAAAGATTCAATGAATATATATGATTAGATAAGCATTGCTTTGTACGACTGAGTTAAGTTTTATCAGAAAAGAAGAGTTTTTGATCGGAAAAGAAACTAGGGTTTCAAGTCTGAGAGAGACGATGAGAGCGGCGTGAGAGAGAGACAAATAGATTAGGGTTTGAGTTGAGGGAACTGTACTATAGAAATAGTGTTTAGAATATATATTTTAGGAATTGAACGGATAGGATTGATCTGATCTATGAATAAATGGCCAGGATTGTAGGGTTTGTAATTTGGGCTAAAAAATAAATATGGGCTGGGTTTTTTACTGGGCTGATATAAAAGATATAGATATATTTTTATATATTAAAACTATATGGGCCTCATATATTTATTAGATTTGGGATGGTTAATAAAGAACCAATTTATAAAAAGTAATTCTTTTATAAAACTATTTTTCAAAAATAGCCGGATTATTTTATCCTTATATATATTTTTTGTAAATTTGTTTTGCATATATTGCAGAAATTATTTATATATATAATATCTATTTTGGAAGGATAAAAATAACATATATATATATATATCAGTAAGTTAATATCTGTGAATAAATATATATATATATATAATATCAAAATAGGTATATGACTAAAACAATTATAATATTTATATGAGAGTGACCTCTAAATGATTATAAATCTCATGAAATAATAAATATTCACTCGATTAAGTTTATTTTCTTGGTTAATCTGGGCTATATAAGTTAACTTAACCCGATCAATAAATTACTTTATTGATGAATATGAGTTTAAGACAAACTTAATAACTTGATCGGGAAAATATCCTTATTGTTGAGATTTCTTTATAACTTTCTTTTTATAAACCATTATTTCACAGATTCCAACATTCCTAATCAAAGCGGAATTTAGTGAATCTTTCGGAATTTAATGGTTTTGTGAATATGTCAGCGAGATTGATCTCAGTATCAATATGAGTCATTTTTATATCGCCTTTATTGACATGATCACGTAAAAAATGATGTCTCACATTTATATGTTTAGATCTTGAATGTAATACGGGATATTTGCTAACGTCAATAGCACTCATATTATCACATAAGATTGAGATCACATCAAATTTTATATTATAGTCAGCTAGTGTTTGCTTCATCCACAGTATTTGAGCACAACACTTTGCAGCTGCTATATATTCAGCCTCGGTTGTTGAGATAGATACGGAATTTTGTTTCTTTGAAAACCAAGAAACTAAACATCCACCGAGAAACTGACAAGTACCACTAGTACTTTTCCTGTCAACTAAATGCCCGACATAGTCTGAATTAGAAAAACATACTAAGTCAAATGGTATTCCCTTTGGATACCAAAGACCAACATCAGTGGTTCCTTTAAGATATCTCAATATCCTTTTTACCGTAGATAAATGAGATTCTTTTGGTGCTACTTGAAACCTAGCACACTTACAAACACTATATTGAATATCGGGACGACTTGCAGTTATATAGAGCAAGCTACCGATCATTCCTCGATATTTCTTTGTATCTGCGGGAATTCCTTCTGGATATTCCGTTAATTTATCAGATGTAGACATAGGAGTAGAGATGGGTTTGACATTATCCATTTCGAATTTTTTCAACATCCCTTTACAATACATGGATTGAGTGATATGGATGCCTTCATCAGATTGCCTTATTTGCAATCCCAAAAAGAATTTTAATTCTCCCATCATACTCATCAAAGTTTTTACTCATATTTTTAGAGAATTCTTTACATAGTGCATCATTTGTTGAACCAAATATGATATCATCTACGTATATTTTTACGAGCAATATATCATCCTTTTCTTTCCTCGTAAATAAGGTTTTATCTATCGTTCCCATTTTAAATTTATTGTCTAGAAGGAACTTACTCAACCTTTCATACCATGCTCTTGGGGCTTGTTTTAAGCCATATAGAGCTTTATATAATTTAAAGACATAGTTGGGATGTGTTGCATCTTCAAATCCAGGAGGTTGTTTCACATAAACTTCCTCTTCCAAAATCCCGTTTAAGAATGAAGATTTCATATCCATTTGATAGACTTTAAATTTTTTATGATAAGTATAAGCCAATAGCATATTAATTGATTCAATTCTTGCTACCGGTGTATTTGTTTCATCAAAGTCAATGCCTTCAATTTGGGTATATCCTTGTGCGACTAATCTTACTTTATATCAAACTACCGTTCCATTTTCGTCTAATTTATTTCGAAATACCCACTTTGTACCAATTACGGAAGTGTCACGAGGCTTAGGGACAAGTTCCCACACTTTACTACAAGAAAATTGGAGCAATTCATCTTGTATAGCAGAAATCCAATCCTCGTCTAATAAAGCCTCTTTCGCGGTCTTAGGTTGTATTTGAGATAGAAAGCTAAGATGATTCACAATGTTTTGAACTTGTGCCCGCATTGGAACTCCCTTATTTAAGTCTCCAAGCACATTATCCAGTGGATGACTTTTTATAGTGGGAATTTCTTGAGGAAGTTCATCTTCCTCTTCGTCCAATTCTAATGGATTTTTATGTACGGGAGTCCCGAGATCCATAATTTCGAATTGTCGAATGACCTTTTCAATATCATCTTGTTCAACATTTTCTTGGTCAGCAAGATCTTTATATTTCGCCGGTGGTTTAATTTCATCAAAAGCGACATTCATAGATTCTTCAACCACAAGCGATTTAAGGTTAAACACTCGGTAAGCTTTACTATAGTTTGAGTATCCAAGAAATATACCTTTGTTTGATTTAGGATCAAACTTTGTAAGGTACTCTTTTGAATTTAATATGAAGCATTTGCTTCCGAATACTTGAAAGTAGCTTAGTTTCGGAGTTTTGCCAAAATATAGCTCATAAAGAGTCTTTTGTTTTATAGGTCGCAGCTAAACCCGATTAAGAATATGGCAAGTGGTTGACATAGCCTCGTCCCAAAAATATTTAAGTCAGCAATATTCATTTAGCATTGTGCTAGCCATTTTTTGAAGTTTTCTATTTTTCCGTTCAACTACTACGTTGGATTGAGGAGTGTATGGAGCGGAAAAATTATGTGTGATGCCATGTTCATCACAAAAGTTGGTGAAACTAGAATTCTCAAATTCTTTACAAAGATCAGTTCTTATATAGACAATGGTTTTATTTTGTTGATTTCGAATCCTTTTACATAAAGATGAGAATGATTTAAAAGCATCACTTTTGGCTTTGAGAAATTCAGTCCATGTAAATCGTAAATAATCATCCACAACTACCAACGTATATGAGCAACCTCCGAGACTTTGTATTGGAACCGGACCAATAAGATCCATATGTAGTAGCTCGAGAGGTCTCGAGGTAGATACCATAAACTTTGCTTTCTGAGAAGCTCGAATTTGTTTACCAATTTCGCAAGCTTCAGAAGTATGATCTTTATGATAGTTTAGTTTGGTATACCTCGGACATGGTCTTTAGTTGATATATTTTTTATCAACTTCATGTTGGCATGTCGTAATCCTCGATGCCATAGCCATGGATCATCATTTATAGTGATTAGGCACACGTTCACTTGCTTGCTCATGTCACATGTATAAACATTTTTAATTCTGGGACAAGTAAGAACCAACTTTCCAAATTTATCTAATATAGAATAATGAGTAGTGTAGAAAATTACCTTGTAAACATTTTCGCATAATTGACTAATGGAGAGAAAATTGTACTTTAACCGATGACCAATTAAATGTCGGAAATTTTAACTTTCCCATTTCTGATATCTCCGATGCCGAAAATGTTTCCTTTACTACTATCACCAAATGTTACGCTCTCCGCGGTAACCTTTTTAATGTTGTTCAAGAGTGACTTATTACCGGTCATAGGTCTTGAACATCTACTATCAAGGTACCATATATCTTGTTTCGCGGCAAGACAAACCTCTTGATTTGAAGAGGAGATTTATGTTGAGGTAGTTTCATCTCTGAGAGCCATTAAGCATAGATTTACCACTTGTTCACTATCTTCCGGAGCTGCTTTATCTTCACTTAGATCCCAACCATTTTCGGCCACGAGACTTCGTCCCTTTGAAAGTTCGGGACATTCTCTTTTATAATGATCGGGTTATTTACACTCGAAACACACATCTTGTGTTTCTTCCGGAGATGGATCTTTAAGTTTTGGAGGAGTGTAAACAGGATGGTTTGTAGAGGCATTGGCATTACTATAGGTATTTATATTTTGATTGCCTTTGGCTTTATTGTAGCTCGTTGACGGATAATTACTCTTATAGTTGGAAGAATAATTTTGTGAGTAATTTGGCCGTCCGTTAGAGTTAAACACTCTTTGTTGATTATTTGATTTTATGAAGCCTTTTCCATATCTTTGTGCTTTGCTTTGAAGCACACGAAAAAGTTGTCTCGTTAGCAGAGCAATTTCACTCTCATCGAGATTTTGGAGTTCCTCATTTAACTCTTGATCATTTTCATCTTGATCAATTAATATGGCCTTTAGGGCCATATTTTTCTTTTTATCCTCCACTTATGGAGCAACCTTTTCTGGAATATTATCTTCTTCGTAAGCACGAAGATTTCCGAATAGGTTATCAATCTTATACTCATTTAAGTTGTGCATCTCCTTTATAGTAGTGACTTTAACCTTCCAACTAGGAGGTAGTGATTTGAGCACTCTTCTATTATTTTCATTTTAAGTATAATTCTTTCCAAGTTCAGATAACTCATCGATAATATGAGTAAATCCTGTTTCCATATCGATGATATTTTCTCCTTTTTGGAGTTTAAAGTTCTCATTTTCTTGGATCAATGTATCCATTTGATAATCTTTTATATCAGTGGTTCCTTCATAGGTTACCACTAGTTTGTTCTATATTTCTTGTGCCGACTTGCAATTATTTACTCTTTTATATTCTTTTTCTGCAAGTGCACTTGTGAGAACCATTTCCGCCTTGGAGGCTATATTCATTGTGGCTTCTTCATCTAAGTTGTATTCACTAACCTTCTTTTCAATGATGATGTCATCTATAGTTTTGGTAGGAATGCGAACACCGTCTTCGATAGCCATCCAAACTTTGACTCCTTAAAATCTAGCATAAATGTGAAAACTTGTTTTCCATGTTGCAAAGTTGGTGCCATCAAATAGAGGAGGTCGTGAGCTAGATAGACCTTCACGACATCCAACATGTTTAATATACGCCATTCCGGATCACTTTTTGTTGTGCCTGTAAATCTGTAAATCACTTAACAAACACGTTAAAAAGCACTGCTCTGATACCAATTGTAAGGTCCCGTAAGAGGGCTATTTTAAGCTAGAAGGGGGGTTGAATAGCTTAATTATCAATTTAAAAATTGTTATGGCATTTTAAAATAAATGATCCCTTTTTAAAAGTTTACCGAGTGGTTATGCAGTTTATATGTGCGGAAGAATAAAGTGCAAAGAAAGAAAATACCACATGGTTATTTTATCCTGGTTCGCGGTGGCGCAAACTCTAATAGATTCGCTCACCCATACTCCAGTCCCCGAGCTCCTCTCCCGGACTCTTCCCTTATAATAAACTCGCTCCTTTATTAGGCAGAGAAGCCTTTACACCCTTTACATATATTTGTCTTGGTGCATAACACAAGGGTCACCACCTCAAAATAATTGTATTACCTACATGACTTATCTTAGACAATAACTGCCCGCTATTTCTTCAAAGTTGTTGTAGAGCCTTTGTGTGGACTTGGCATCCTTAGCTTTTGTCGGTCTTGGATCAAAGTGATCCGGTCTTGGGTCTTTCCTCTTCTTCACGGTACGAAGACTACTAACTCCCCGTTAGTACATCTAGGACTCGGGTCTTAGAACGAAAATCACCTCACGTCACTTCACCTCACTACAAAACTAATAAGACAATCTACGAAACAAACCAAGTATAGAAAATATGGTTTGAACTAGTATGTTACCGTACTAGCCCACAAATAGTATAATATTTAAATAAGAATATTAAAACTAAATAAGAATACTTGACGTAAAATTATAAATGGTAGTCCAAGTATTTTTATAATTACTCCTTTATAGATTTAAAATAAAGTTGTGGAGTAATATGAGAAGTCTTTTATATAAAGCACTTATAGCTTTATGACTTCTTTAGTATTCTTCTTCTTTCGATTACGTATTTATAAACTGAAAAAATACTTTAGTTACAATATCAGAATTGTAACTTATCCTTTACGCTCGTAGGCTTAAGGATTTTAGTATACTAATGTTTTGACACTTATGTGGTCAAAGTATACTTTTAACTTCAAGCACTTGTATAAGTTTTATGATTCTTAGCCAAGATCCAAATAAAAGAAGTGCAAGTCATTGGCGTAAGATCGTGCTTTTGAAGTTTAGATGAATAATTATGAGTAGTTTATATATATCGAATAAGAACCCCACGAAACACTAAAAGATGTTAGAAGGGGCTTATATGATATGTCTCGTAATTGTTTATATACACAAAATGTGTTATCCAAGATCCAATTAAAGAGCGTGAAATTAATTGGCTAACTCGTGGATTTGATTCGTCTTTAAATAACAGATGATTACGAAGTATTTATAGATCGAGTTATAATCGCCCGGAATACTAAAGACGTTCGAAGGGATTAAACTATGCTTCGTAATAGTTTATGTGCACGATATTTGTTAGCCAATATCGAATTAAAGAGTGTGAAAGTAATTGCCTAACTCGTGAACTTAATCCGTTTTGATATTTGACAAATTACGAAGAGTTTATAGATCGAGTTATAATCCCCCGGAACACTAAAGATGTTAGAAGGGCTTAAAGTTTGCTTCATAATTATTTATGTGCAGGAATATTTGTTAACCAAGATCCAATTAAAAAGTGTGAAAGTAATTGGCTAACTCGTGAACTTGTGTCAAATTTAAATCTCACTTTTGGATATTAAGTACTTATCGTTATAGATCTTCTTGATGAAATGATTTTTTGAAGATCGAGTACTTATTCGAATTCCGAGTTCGTATCTTGGTTCTCTTTACCCTTGAGAACTTTCTTTATAAGAGATCTTGTATTAGAGCTTAAGATGAAGTAGAGAAATTAAGTACAAAGCTCAAATAAAAGTAACTCAAATAAGAATCTAAAAGTCACCACTTTTGAGGAACGGTCGTAAAAGTTCGCCGGAAAAATTCACCGAAGGTTCGGCCGGATTTTGGAACTTTGGTCAAACTTGGGCAGCCCTTCGGGAGGCCGGAAAGTGGTAGTGGATGAGCTCACTTGGTGGGATAAAGCTTGGTTGGGTGAAGCTAAACTAGGGTTTCAATAACCTTTTATATATGTAAGTATATAGAAGAGAGAGAAGGTTTTTGAGAAGAAGTGTGTGTATAGAATTTGAAAGAGATCAAGAGAAATACTTCTTGAAAAAATCCCAGCAACTTTGTGGCTCTTTAGCTTGAAGAAAATGGGTTGGGGTGGGGGTTTATTTATAGCAGAAGTTGGGCGGATTGAATGGTGGAGATTTGAGGAAAATGGATGGTGGATGGTGTATGTCACATGGATTGATGACTTGGAAAGTAGGTTTTGTTTCTTTGACATAGCCATATAAGACAAACAACTTTATGGGTTCAAAATTTCAGCGGATATATTTAAATAAATATATATTTTTCTTTTTCTTTTAATCATTATTTAATCACTTAATTTAAGGATTAAACACCATTAATTATGACCACCTTAAAAACTCCTAAATAAATACCATAAAAAATATTAAAAATACTTAAATAATATAAAATGATGTTCTGCAAGTTTTGGTCAACTTTACTCAATGGTAACTAGGTCAAATGTGGTCAACTGTGGGACCAACTACCTCGATTTTTGTGCCCGGACAAAAATTCTCTGAATACTACGAAATTTTTTCCATACTTAGAAAATACCATTTAAATGATCTATAACAAATTCAAGTCATTCTAGCATCTGGAAGTATTTTATCTAAAATAAAATGGTTTTGTCAGCCTTTTCTTCCGAGTAAAAATACCATTGGTCTTGAAATGAAGGAGATGGATCTTTTGACCAAGGTTTTGACTTGAATAAATACTTAATATATATTTCCTAATATATAAAATATATTTGGATGATAGGTAATGTGTTTTAGTTTTCTTGAATAACTTTCTCCGAAAAATGCTGACTTTATGAACCGGGAGAAAAATACTGTAAGTATACATAATTGATTTGCAGAACTGGATATTGATATTCCAACAATGAATATTTATAAACTTTGAATAAAAACTCTTTTGATATATGTAGAGATATATTTTGGAGCGAAGAGTTAAATAATTTTGATATAGCACGAGATCTCTAAAGAATATTTCTGATATATTCCTTATTCGAGCTTGTTGTCATATCTCTGTTGCAACACAGATCTAAGAAATATCATATCTTGATGTTTCTTCTTTGATCATATTGCCTTAGAGATATATTCCATAAAGATATAGTTTTGATATTTTACAAAATTGGAATATCTCTTTTATCTATTTAAAAGATATGATTTTGCTAGTTTGACTTTTTGACTTTGATTTGGATCAATTAAATTCATGTCCTAATGGAGAGGATCTATGTTCTTAATTTTATGTTTAATCATACAAATACCAAAATAAATAATATATCAAAGATATCCTTTCACAAAGGTGCGTAGCACTCTCCTCGTGTGAGGACGAGTTTATGGCTGTTACGGCTGCTACACAAGGTATTTGGCTGCAGAACTTGTTGAAACACGTAGTCAATGTAGTTCCAGATTCTATTGAAATCTTCTTGGAAAACAAGTCCGTAATCGACCTAACCAAGAATCCAATCATCAATGGAAGGAGAAATTATATCGATATGAGGTTTTACTTCATAAGGGATTGTGTGGAACGCGAAGACATTGTGGTGAGGTATGTAAAGAACGAGAAGCAAAGAGCCGATATATTAACTAAGCCATTGACTGCTGCAAAATTTGAAGAGATGCGTATGCTTCTGGGCGTCAAGAATCTAGTCAAGTTCAGATAAAGGGAGGGAAAATCTATAATTTCTGTGAGTTGATGCTAATGATAATATTACTAACGTTAATGAATATGTTATTTTTATTATTCCATGTATTCTTTTCTTTTATTTCATTATCAAAAACTATGACGACTTTATGGTTGGGACTATGAGAGGCTATGTGAATAAAACCTTGGTATTTAAAACACTTTATTGAGGCTTCTGTGACACTTCTTCGACTAGCTCTAGATGTAGGTATTATTTTTTTTGGATATTTTATAAGCTAATACCTTTTACTCCAGAGGAGATTTTCTTGAGACACTTCAATAATTTGAACCAAAAGCTTGGTTTGAGAACTCATAATTGCATACCTTTGTCTTGTGTTGTTTGTGCATCTTGAAAGAACGCTTAAAAACATCTTAGTAAGTCCAGAAATATTGCAAAGTGAGTGTTTTTTCTTCATTCCATCTGTAAATTGAGCAATGGTTGTTCCTCTCTCTTAGTATCACCTCGCTATAAATCACGATATTTTCAAATTATGTCATCTAATCTTTCAATAACAGATTTTCTTGTATAGATTTATGAAATTAAAGAAAAGCATCTTGCTTGTACCATCTTATGGCTTTAATTCAAGTTTCAACTAATTAAAAAAATTATTCATGTATTGAGATACAAACACATATTTGTAGCACATTATTACTTAATAACAATCAAATTATTGTTTATTATATAATTAATTAATCCTCAATTATATTTTTTCCTTGCATTGTTTAAATTGTACATCAAAACATTTTTTTTATAAACATACTCTCTTTGTTTCAAGTACCCTGGGTCAGGAGTTCGATTACACGTGTGTGCGTGTCTAATTATTTCGCAACAAAATTATGCTATCATTTATAATATTTTTTATGTACCCCGAATATTATATACTCTATATTTAATCCTTAGCACGTGCTACTGTACATGTTATGTTGCACTTGGATGAGATGTAAAAGTAATTTTTATTACTTTGCATTTAGATATGACAATAAAAATTGTTACCTATGTTACATGTTATAAATTATAGATATAGACATTATTTTTTGAATACGTGTGTAACATGGGATATATATAACAATTATGACCCTCGATAAACAAGAACCAAAAACCATCCAAACAATTGACACCGTTGTTAGTGGACCGTTTAACATGAAATTGAATTTTTTTTAGAGTAATTGGCAGTTTATACACCGGTAGAACTCTACATATCACTTTACTTTAATTATATTTTAGAGTTCATATTTTTAGGTTTGAAATTTTTATTACAATTTTATTTTTTAAAAAAAATTCAGTTAGTTCGGTCCAAAACCGGACCAAACCGAATTATTTCGGTTCGGTCCGGTCCATAATACAATTTCGGTCCGGTTTGGTCCAAGAAAAAGTGATAATTCGGTTTTTCAGTCTATTCGGTTCGGTCCGGTTTTGGACCGCACCGACCGAATGCTCAGCCCCATTTGCAAATAACAAGCAAAAGTTATCTGTAATATCAAATTTCGTGAAAAATGCCCGAAAATCAAACCCCCAATTCGAAATAAGAATCATATATGGAGTTTAATTTTTTATTTTAGCGAATATGGATCGGCCTATTAAATATTCGCTCCATTTATAATTGGATTTTTTTTATTGGATCGAATCCTGGATCGAATATTTAATATGCCGATCCGTATCCGCTAAAATAAAAATTAAACTCGATTCTAGGATTCTTTTTCCGAATTAGGAGTTTAATTTCCGGGAATTTTTTATTAAATTCGATATTACAGATATCTTTTGCTTGTTATTTGCAACCGATTCATGTATTTATTTGTTGGTTTGGACCGGGAAATCTAAGGATTCGGCGATTTGTTCTTGGAGACCCTAAATATCCGATTTTACTCATGATATAAAAGTTAAAAACGTTCAAGGGGTGCAAAATAAAGCGAAATTCAAAGTTTAAGGTGCAACTTGCAAGGAAACATAATATAGACCCGAATTGAAAAAACGCCCAAAGAAATGGGTTACAAAGTGCCAATTACTCTTATTTTCTTATGTTTTAATTAGTAATTTACTGAAATACCCCCGCTTCCGTTAAAGTTAACGGTCATCTTGGATGGAAAGTCGTTAGTGGGGTGCAAATAGAAGCGAAATTAATTTTATGGGGTGCATGTTGACAGAGAAAATAATCTAGACCCAAATCGCAAAAATGAAAATAAAAGTGGGTTACAAACTGCCAATTACTCTTTTTTTAAGTATAAATAATAACATTATGAACATTGTTTAAAGTATAAACAATTTTTGTAAAGTATAGCATGCCAAATGAAAACCAAATGGGAGAAATTGATCTCAAGTAAACTGTTCACCGCATAAAATTCCTACCAGTCCACCCATATGCAAAATGGTCTCTAGAAATACACCCATATACGTCTTAAATTTACTCGGTAAATTTACTCTAATTAACCATGAAATGTAGATCTATTAATGCTTGAAATTTGGTCTAAATGATCTACAATTACTAATTTTATATAGAAATTGTTTCTTCTTAATTAGGTATATTAATTTGTAAAGAAATATAGCATGAAATATAAATCATTAAATTTTAGACAATTGAGTTATATATGCTCTAATATTTGTCATAATAAAAAGATGATAAGACGTGCAAATTTAATTTTATTACTGCCTGAATATATTCTCACCCATGATAGAGGGGGTATTAGATTATTAAGGTTTCTGCAAAACAGAAATATACTTAGCATCCTAATGGATTCTATGGTCAATACTACATTTGTAGACCCATGTACATGATCTAGACTAACTCAGGCATAAACCAAAACATTCTGGACAACAATGATACAGATATTTGTTACAAAACAATACATTATTAAAATCATCAAACTCTCATAGTCATATCATTAT
The DNA here is from genome assembly GCF_009905375.1 of Apium graveolens. NCBI lineage: Eukaryota > Viridiplantae > Streptophyta > Magnoliopsida > Apiales > Apiaceae > Apium > Apium graveolens. The sequence goes on along the minus strand of NC_133654.1, from coordinate 9,021,736 downwards.
CCATAGTACAAACAGGCCTTAGCACACAGTTGACAATTGTAAAGAAAACCTTCAGGAGCATACTAGCCCACTCAAACTGCATCTTCAAGGATCTCCATAGCCATGCTACTTAGCAGCCGTAGACCTTTGGCGAAAACATGAAAATTTCTAAATTAATACTTGCCATTTAATGCAAAATATCATTGTCCAACAGGAGATGCAAGGAAAAACCTAAGCCACATGTAACAGAAGCTGGAAACAGTACACATATCTATGATGAAAGGACTACTATACAGCTCAGCCTTAAATATACTTTTTATGCAATGATTTTGTAAAATACCCCCAGTTAAAAAGAAATGCAAACAGATTATAAATATGTCAAGAAGATTATTAGGAAGGTTTTGGAGGTTTTGGCAAGAGCGGAAACAATTTCTCAATAACAGGCATGGCTCTTATATTATATTTGTTTAGGAAGTTTTGGCATTAGCTGAAACACTTGCTCAAGAACAGGCATGACTCTGATATTATATTTCAGACATTGTATTTCTTGTTTTTCTTTCAGAGAGAGCCAAAGCCTAACTTCTGATATGGGAATTACTTCCCATCTTAAAATTTAATTATTGTCTTTTAAACTGTTTTCCTTGTATTTTACCATATATATGTAATAACAAAATTCAAACAACATAAATTTGCATTTAAATTTCACATAGAAGATTAAGCAGCATTACCTTCATCACTTTCGTCATCTTCAGCCACCTTTTTCTCTCGAATAAGTTGATTCTCTTCAGCACTTGTACCACCGTCAAGATGAACAAGACTCTCAATATAAGCAACTGACTCATAGTATTGAGGCAGACCCCTAATTCTGAATTCCTCTCGTACTTTCTTCCTTGACAAGATCGTACCACAAAAACTTTTCTTGGCTTGCCAAAAGTAAATGATTGCCGCTCTTCGAAAATGCCAATGGCTGGTAAACTGTAGATGGTCTATTAAACGAAACTAACTTGGTCCAAGTATCCTCTTCTCCATCCCTTTGCAGTAACCATATGTCTCCCATTTCCGCCAACTCGTCATCACATTCTGGATGATAAACATAACACTGAACACAAAGAAAACCTTCCATGGACCCAATATAACTGTCAACATTGCAACTTGTATCATCATACGCAGGTAGTGCTGGTACCACTCTATATACTTCGGTTGCAAGCTCAAAGGCAGCAATATATTTTCCGTGATTTGACTCAACAGTTTCTTCAGAACACATCCAAAACAAAGCACCATTAGCAAAAGTAGCAGGTAATCGTCCACAATTTACTGAATAAGGAAAATTCCCAATTCTTCTCCATGAATTTGATTTTAAACTATAAACATGAACTTCCTTATCATTCTGCGCACCATTAGATCGAGTACTACGATACCACTGAACAGTCATTACAACTTTATAATCGTCATTAATATGATCGTACCCAAACCCCAGATTATTATATGTATGATTATAAAAAGAACCTTGAGGAATACTAACACGAGGAAGAATCACATCAATATATGTGCGAATTGCTGGATTCCAAAATGTGATTTCCTTAATACATTGATCATAAAATAAAACAACACCGTTACACATACCAATTAATCGAGTAGAAGAATTATAACGCCCCCCTGGACATTTTGGTTCAAAAGGACGAAGATGGGGAAGATTAAGAGTGAAAACAGTAGAGATAGAAATGAGTGTTTTTAGGTAATAAGGACAAAAAGAAATTATGTTTACGGCTGTTTGCAACTAGTGTTTTTTATTGTTGGGTATAGTTCATAGTATCACCCAAAAAGTCCAAAAATATCACAAAATATGGTCATTTCTATTACTCAAAAATCAAATTTTAAAAACATTTTTAAAAACTACAATTATACATTACACTTTTTTTTGAAAAAAATTATACATTACACTTTATTTAAATTAAAATATTAGTTTTAAAGAAATAAAAAAAATCATAAAAACCCATGTTAATAAGGGTAAATATATTGTGAATGCGTGTAGTATTAACAAATGACTTGAAAATCAGAGAAAATATTACTTTTACGAATAAGTGACAAGCAAGTGATTTTGTCATATTTTTCGATAATAGTAAGGATCATTTTTAAAATTTCTATATTTTTATTGTTTCTTTTTGTTCATTGATTTGTGAAATTAAAAATACTTTTTCAAATCACACTTATTTTATATCTTAAAATCATTCAAATATCGGGGGGATAATTGAGTACAAGAGCCAATATCTATATTGGAATTAAATATTTAGATAATTTCATAGAAAAATTATATATTTATAAAATATTTATATAAAATGTTAATAAAGTAATTATCTACTTACGTAAGATATTACATAATATAAAGAGTTTTTTTATCCGTTCTAAACAAAAAAGACATCCCTAGGATATGTATATACTATACTAGAAGTACTAAAAGATGTTTATAATAATTCATTCTTTAAAATTTACTAGTTTAGAAGGAAGCACAGTGTCTTTATGATTTAGTAGCTTTAATTTCATATTAACTCAATTAAATATTATATTTTAGTCTGCATGAATATTATTTATTATATTTGTTAAATATCAATTAGATGACTCATTACCGTTAAATGACTCAAGTTGGTCACTGGTTATAAATTTGACTCATAATAATCACTGATTAGGCCCTTTAGAGTCAAACTAAAAATTAGTCAATATTAACGTTAAACTTTAGCACGACCATTAGTGGTTGTGTTTGTGAAGAAATTATACACCGTCTGGAGTCCGTGGTTTTAGTAATATATGTAGATATGTGTTTGCAATATAAAACGAGATAAAAATAAAGTATTCAAGTTGATCTTATTCTTCCAAAAGAGTACAACACATATTAAATAATATTACCAAAGAGAACACCACTTATTTAAGCTAAAAATAAGGAATTAAGTACTGAATGAATCCTGAATAAACTCTAGTACTCCACCTAGCCTAAGCTTATTCAAAACACTCCTACAAAATCTCATGAAGATTATAAACCCTAACAAACTGGTATACCACATTCAGAGGACTCAGACAAGACTTAAAACATAACACAAGTTTTCATTAAATCCAACAGATACCCCCTTAATCTAAACTCGTTTCTTCAGGTTCTTCACACCAGGAGACTGACGCATTCGCTCAAACTTGACAATTGAAAATGCTTCTGTGATAATGTATATTGATATGCTTAGAGCTCCCATGGAAAACAGGATTTTAGCTAAGTCAATAGCTGATTTGTTGTCGATACAACACCACTGGTCCAACATAAGTATGAGTAACTTCACCTCGATAGCGCAACACACTTTTGTTTCTGCGAGACCCAAATTATCACACTCATATTCATGTAGAATAATATCCCATCTGAGAACCCTGTTAAAATATTCTTTCCACTTTCCTTTGAATAACTCAAATCATAACCTAACGTTCTTTTAATATAACGCATTATTCTCCTAGCAGCATTCATGTGCATCACCGTTGGCCTTTCTATGATCGACTAATTATTCCCACAGTAATTATTCCCACAGCATTTATATCCGATCGTGTATGAACAAGATAATGGAGGCCTCCTACAATGCTTTTATATTCAGTAGAATCAATAGCCGCACCACTTTTATCCTTGGTGCACAACACCTTAGGTTCCATTGGAAAATTTGTTGGGTTGCAATCTTTCGTACCAGCCTTTTCTAAAACCTTCTTAGCATACGATGTTTACTTGAGCTCAACATAACCTTTCTGTTGATCAACCTCTATGCCAAGATAATAAGAAATCTTTCCCAAATCACTCATTTCAAAGTGCTTGTTCATTTTTTCCTTAAAGTCATGTATGACATCTCCACTTGTACCTATCACCAGAAGATCATTGACGTACACTACCACTATCAATGCTTCTTCTCCCTGTCTTTTCGTGTAAACTGCATGTTCATAAGGATAACGTGACAAACCCATGCTTTCCGGACACTTTCTTAGCTTCAAATACGAAGCTCTAGGAGCTTGATAGAGTCCGTGCAATACTTTTGACAACTTCTAAACCAAATGCTCTTCCCTTGATTTTTCAAAACCCTCGAGCTGTGACACTTAGACGTCTTCCTCTAATTCCCGTTTAGAAATGTTGACGGCGTTTAGAAATGTTGACTTTACGTCTAGATAATGAACCAGCCACCCATTTTTTAATGACAATGCCAGGAGAAGACGCACTGTTTCTAAGCGTGTTACTGGTGCAAAAATCTGTTTGAAATTAACTCCATATTGTTGACCATAACCTTTTGCTATAATTTAAGCTTTGTGCTTCACTATCTCTCCTTTAGTATCCTTCTTTTAGTTTAAACACCCATTTCAGACCAATTACCTTTATCTCTGGTGGTAAATGTGTCAATGTTCACGTCCTATTTCTTTCAGTTGCCTCCAACTCTGACTATAATTGATTGGTTCATCCACCCCCATAAGAATTAGTTCATCTACAGCTTCGACTTCATCTGTATCATCGTATATTTCACTGATTAATCTAAAGTTTATTGGCTCACTACTTTGCCCAGAACCGCAGAACTCCTCACACTCTAGTCTTGGGATGAAATTGATGAGCTTTAACGTACTGGATCTTGTGCCTCTAAAACTTTAATTAGTTTTATCACTCTGTATTGTGAATTGACTTTTTCCTTCTTCACTTATGTTAGTTTCACCAGATTCAAAACCAGAAGCAGTAAATTAATTTGACTGATATGTACCTTGCTTTTCAAAATGTTCCCACTCCCGGGACTTTGTCTCTTAGAAGAAAACATCGTGACTCACAAAAACTTTTCTGGACATTGGATCAAACAATCGATAAGCTTTTGTTCCCGGATCATTCCCGAGGTTAACAACAATTTTACTACGATCTTCCAACCTAGTTGTCTAAAAACATGCATTTTCATGTGACACACACACCCAAACACCTTGATGTGTTCCAGATTTGGCTTTAACCCTGTCCAGACCTCGTAAGGGGTTTTATCTGACAAAGCACATATAGGCAGCCGATTCAATATTTAAACTGAATGCCTAAGTACTTCTCCTCATAAAAACGAAGGCAAATTCATACTGTTTAAGAAATTCATCTCTATAGCAATTACTATAGGATTACGTCTCTCGACTATGCCATTTTGTTTTGGCGTATATGAAGCTCTAAACTGTCGATATATGCCAAAATTTTCACAATATGAAATAAAATTATTTGAGCAGAACTCACCTCCTCTATTTGTGCGGAAATTTTTCACCCTTTTATCTGGATCTCTCTCAACCTGGGTTCAAAATTTTTTAAATGCATTAAAAGCCTCGTCCTTCGTCTTCAAGAAATACACCTACATAGCTCTGCTATAATCATCGACAAGTAGAAGAAAATATTTATTACCACTTGAAGTCTCTCACAAGATTGGCCCACATAGATCTCCATGAATCAAATCCAACACTTGTTCTGCTCTGTAATTTGATTGTCCTAGTTTGCTTCGACTTCAGACATCCCGAGCATATCTCCCTAGGTTGGATATTTTTGGCAATCCTTCAACTATGTAGTCTTGACCCTACATTCATAGCTTGGAAATTAACATGATGAAGGCGTGAATGCCATAACCATGTTATTTCATCCGTCCTGGACAATAGGCATATTGGTTCACAGCTTTCAATGTTCACTTTATACAATCTGTTCCCCATTCTCTTAACTTTTATAAATAATTTTCCATTTTTTCATATACCCATAAGAACTCACAATGCATTACCACTAGATTTCCTTCTTCAGAATACTGACTAAGACTCAAAATATTATCGCATAAGTCTGGGATATAGTATACCCTTTGAAATATTCTTTCTTCACCATTTTTGCACTTAAACATGACTGAGCCTTTTCCCTTTATATTCACTATTGATCCATCTCCAAAGCGAACTTGTCCGGTTACTTTCTTATCCAAAATTTTAAATTTTGATATTTCTCATGTCATGTGATTGCTCTCTCTTTTGATTAACCATATTTCTTCTCAGCACCAGAAACCGACCTTAGTCTTAGTTTCTCCTCACTCAAAAATATCTTTTTCATTCCACACTCAATCATTAAGAGTGCAGGCTCATCGTCTTTTGTCTGAGACATGTTTACCTCCAAACGTTGTTCCTTCTCACGTTTAGGTTTTCGACAGTCCGCATCGTAATGACCATACACCAGACAATTGAAATATCTTATCATGCTTTTATCTCGTCCATTCCTTAGCACTTCTCTCACACGATTGTCACCACTATTATATCAATTCCTTGAGGTTGATCTCCTCAACCAATCCTCTTTAGTAAACAGTAGTTGCCCCCCTCTAGCACTGCTCTAAAGCTTTTTTACCATGTACCTTTCTTCAATCACTTCACCTAATGCTTGAATGTTTGCCATCAAACTGTTTAGTTTCATATAAAACTCGTCGAGATGCTTAGTATCTTTCATCTTTAGTGACTCAAAATCAGCTTTCAATATCTGTACTTTTGCCTTCTTCACCCGATCAGCACCAAGGCACATAGTTTTAATGGTTTCCCATGCTTCTTTCGCCGTAGTCTTTTCAGCTATAGACAAAAGCATGTCCTCGGGTATTCCTTGATAAATAGCTACCAATGCGATCTTATATATTCTCCTTCCACCTTTAATTTTGAATTCTTGGGATAACTTAGATTTTTTATTGCCCATGATGTGTAGTTACTTCATGCCAACATCGGATAACTTAGACCAACTCCTCCTTTTATTTTGATTGTCTTCTTCTTGCTTGACTCCATACTTCCCTTCCTCAGCATATACTTTGGCATATATATATATATATATATATATATATATATATATATATATCTTTGTGTGTGTGTCTGTTTACAATGTAAAACGAGAGAAAAACAAAGTATTCAAGTTGATCTTATTCTTCCAAAATAGTACAAGACAAACTAAATAATATTTTGAAACAGAACACCAACTATCTAAGCTAAAATTAAGTAATCAAGTATTAAATGAATCCTAAATAAACTCCACTACACCACCTAGCTGAGACGTATTCAAAACACTCTTATAAAATCTCATGAACTTATAAACTATAACAAACTGGTATATCACATTTAGAGGACTCGGACAAGACTTAAAACATAACAGAAGTTTTGATTAAATCTAACAGTTGGCAGTGAAATCGATCTACCTGGCGCATATTGAAGCTACATCTAGAAGAATTAGAGAAATGAAAGATGATTGTGTTGTTATGCTAATTTTCTGTCATACATGCTATCTGTGTATTTAGCCGTTACAAGTACTCCACAGGCTCCAACTCACCCAATCACAGGTTGCATAGCTGAGTCACACCTTTGACCGTTAAGTAAATTATTTGACTCTGACCGACTGATAAAATAAGCTTAATTGATGATTACTATATGTCAAATTTGTGGTAAGTGACCTACTCGAGTTATTTGGACGTAATGAATCACCAGTTTGATATTTAACCCTATATTATTTTATTTTACCCGATGTCATCATATCAATCAATAATTTATATTTTGTTTTTAATTTTGAAATACAGTATGTTCTGTTGATTTAGTAGTACAAGTTTTTCAGTCCCGTCATTTGTATTTATTATTTTAGTTTAACCTGAAACCCATTATATGACAAAATCCCAATAATTGTATTTAGTTTTTTAATCTTATTTAGTCCGATCAATAGCATAATTTTATTTTATCCTAGATAAATATTATATATATTATTTTATTTTATCGTGAGTACATATCAATAGTATAATTTTATTTTAGCCGGGATGAATAGTACATATTATTTTTCTTTACCGCATGACCATTTGTATTTTTATTTTTATTTTCACGTGATTCAATAGTATAATTTTCTTAGCGCGAGCGAATAATATATATTATTTTGTTATCTGAAATCTTCATGATGGTCAAATTTTTATATAATATTTGTTGACCGGAATTTTTATATCGACCAAAATTTTAATGTTTCAGTTATTATTATATAACATAGATTGAAAGATATTTTTTAGAATCGATGAAAAGTGAACATAGCATAGAGATGAGAGGAGTGATTTGATTACCTCGTCTTCTTTTCATCTTTATTGACTTCAATTAATAAATTGATCAGAATAATATGAATTAAAATTAGAATAAAATTAGAAAATGTTTAAAATATAAGGCTAATTAAGTGAAGTATTTCAATTATTAAGCGAGGGTAGTTAAGTAATTTAACGAAGGACCAAACCGACCAAATTTTTAATATCTCGTCTATTATATAATAGTATAGATTATTACATGCCTAACTATATTTTTAATTTACAAACCTGTTATAATTAAAACATGGGCCTAACTCTATTATTTATGTTTACATTATTACTAAAATCAAATTAAAATAATAGTGTAATTGACCTATATCATATAAAAACCAAATTAATGTATTCTATAAGTAAGAAGGCCAGCTCGTTAAAAATTATTAATTAAAATTAATTGTTTATATATATATATAATTTAAATACTAATAAAATATTAATAAAAATCGGTGCATAACACGGATGGATATAAGCTGGTATAATAAAACTGATGTAGACATTTTAAAGTTAGTCTTTAATAAATAACTAATGGACATGGCCATATTTTGTAAATACCTTATTAAGTAAAAAATACCCCAGCTAAAATAAAATTTAAACATCTTAGAAAATATTTGAAGAACATTATAATGAAGGGTTTTGCAAGAGCTGAAACAAGGTCAAGAACAGAGACATGTCTCTTATATTATTTAGATATTTTAACACGTGCAACACACTGCAATTTCTATAAAATTAATTTTTTCTAGTTCCTGTTTTTCCATAAAGAAATATATATAGCTATTTATTTAATAAGAAAATCCAAGAAAACATAACTTTGCAAATGAATTTCACACTCATGGGCCGTCACGAGGTTTTTTAGGCCTAGTGTAAAAATTATGTTGGGACCCAATAAAAATATGAAATCAAAACATATAAAAAAATATTAAGAGGTTTGGAAGTTAGAACCTAATCATGTATTAATCTAGGAGGGGCGCATCCCCACGGCTTTACTTTTATTTCAATGAATTTAAGTTTGTTAAAAATTAAAATAAGAACTTATATATCTAATGATTATTCAAAAATTACCAGTGTAAACCAATACATTATATTACATATTTATAATTTACTTAATCATAAATAAATTGGTCAAGAAAAACTAAAAATATTAAATGGTAATAGTATAATCTAAAGCAACACAAAGGAGAGAAAAACAATAAGTGAATGAGTGAATGATAAAATAAATTGATTATATATATTCAAAGTCACATGTACCTCAAATCAACTTAATTAAACATGTGAACTTGGGCTATGTTATGGGCCTATGGGCTCGGTTTTGGGTTTTTAAATATATATATTAAAAAAATAGATTGCAACCTATACATACATAGTGACCTATATATCCTTTTGGGCGCAGTATATAGTGCATATGCACATCTCGGTAAAGGTCGCCAATGCATAAGACCAAGGAATATTACGTTGATCATCTTTGTCTTGTGAGTTAACATTTTTCTCTTTTGGAGGCGAAGATCATCCCAAATAGGGCACTAAAATTTTCGTACTATATGTATGTATAAGGAGAGAGAGTTAAATTTTATGGAGAAAATATTGCATGAAAATATTGCAAAACTTTTAATTTTGTCAATCATGCTCTACAAATATCATTATTTTATTCAAAATCTTGAATATCATATATGTATTGTATGTAAAACATTACAAAAATATTTTATCCTACAAAATATGTTAAGTTTGTAGAACATTCGTTAAGTTTGCATAACATACACATTTTACTTATTAAACTTAAATGATCTTCAACAATTTTAATGAGTTAGTGATGCTGGTAAAATATACGTTATAAAATAATATATATTATAGTGTTTTGATTGCAGAACATACGTGGTCCCAAATGAAAAAGTGGTCACCATAAAAGTTTCCTCGATATATATATATATATATATATATATATATATATATATATATATATATATATATATATATATATATATATATATGTATGTATGGGGCTACTCTAATAGAAACCAATTTTAAAATTGAAACTAAAAACCAATTTTTTTTTCAAATTACTACGAAATACAACATATGTGGTATGCAAATCGATCGTTGAGAGATGTAGAGAAATACTGGGAAAATGAATTTTAAAAAAAACTTACGGTTTGAAGGGAAAAATCAAATAAAAAATGGAAGGGAAAAGTTGAAATTGGGTGTGGGAGGGTACAGAGTAGTTGGGTGATGTGCTTTTAGAGGAATTTAAGGAATGAGGACCAAAAGTATGCTCCAACAATCTTTTAGAGATTCCTTAAATCACTAAAATAATCCATTCACTCTTTATTTTTAAGAATTAGGACCATTTTTTTAAGGATCCTCTAACCATTATTTTCTAATATATTATGGGGACCACTATCTCTTTCTAATTAATTCAATATACTTTTAATAGTAAAATATTTTATAAGGAACAAGTTAAAGGTGTATTGTTGGAGATAAATATACTTTTTCATGTCTTAACTTACTAAGAGCTTATTTTTTATATTATATTTAAGAATTGAGTTAGCATACTATTGGACTTGCTCTTAGGGGGCCATTAGATTAGGTTGATCTAATGGCTTAGATTAGTTTCTAGTTTTTATTTTAAATTTGGTTTGTATTTGACCATGCCCCTATATATATATATAAGTATTTGTATGTCTGTGTATAAATTTTTATATCAAGAATACAAAACCAATTCAAAATATACCAATATATAAATATATTTGAGGCGTCCGTTTAATTTAAAAATATTAATTTATTTATTTGAGAACTAAGATATATAAGGCCCAATTATAGATAGTAATTCAATTATTACAATATGATATGATGCATTTCAAAAATTAACTTGGAGTTGGGGAACATATCCATCTTAATTAGTTGTCTTATTTAGTTAAAGAATTAATATTATTCTCTGTAAAACAGATTTCATCTTGGATGGCCTAAACATATTCTGAGTTCATTTCGAGAAAGTTCTACCAAATATTAAAGTGGACGAAACCTGATACAAATATAGTTCCGAAAAATATTCAAAGTATTTTATTACCACTGATTTCTTTGGGTTGATAGTAATGGAATGCTTTCATTGTGATTCCCACATATAATCGATTAACTATGAGTAGACATAATTAATTTGATATATATAAAATATATCTATATATATTTAGAACCAACTAAGTCGTGTATGAATGTCTTGATTGATAAATAGAAGGATAAATTAAGTACTAGATGAGACTTCATGCGCATTAACTATTATATACAATAATAGATAGACTTAAGCGGATCGTCCTACGTGATGCATTTTATCGAATTTGTGATGTTCTGAAAAATTAGAACTCAAAAGATAAAACATCAGGTACTTCTAATATATTGTTGAATATACAAGTTGCAATATTTTTTTAATTATGGATTATAGATGGGTAAAAAATCTTAGACACGTAAGAAAACATGGGCACCATTTTTGAATCTCTCCTAGGGCACCCTGATCCCTAGGGCTAGTACTGACTAATGCTATGGAATAAAATGAGATTTACAATGAGTAAAGTACGAAAACAATTGACCCAGAATGCCATATGTCATAATGTGCGTGAAATACGAAGATTAGGCGAATTACTTGTATAGGAGACAAAAGCAACTATAAACATTACTTTGCATTCTTCTAGAATATAATATAGAGGGAATATAAATTGGATCATCTCCAAACTATTTTTTTTATTAACAAATCTCTAAAACGATTATGTATTTGAGTTAATTAACCTTTCAAATGTTCCGGTAAAGGTCTTTCCATGTTCTGGTAGAGGCATATGTCATTCATGTGACTTACTCATATCCTTTGAAAGATATATGTGTTTGTGTTGTTAGAATAATTGACGGGTGCAGATGGAAACCTATAGTTATAACAACTCTTTTAGAAAAAAATAAATAAAATACAATCTTCTTTAAGACTTGATATGATCACTTTTTCAACGATTTATATTGCCCTAATTTGTTACGAGGTGCTCCTACCAGACACAATAAATTAAGAAGGATGACAACTTGTAATATTAATATCCTTCCTAAACTACTACGAGGAACAAAAATATAGGTGTGTATATTTATTTAGAGAAATTTAAAAAGCTTAAACTCTTATATTGCACGCATAAAAAATCTAATCATTTCTATAATATTGTTTTTAAGAATGAAAATACTTTACATTTCATTTTACATTATAGCGAAGGCCATTTACTTCGAAATTTTTCTTTCCAAATAAATAACTGAACCTATTTAATCAAGTTTCTTTTCCCAAAGAAAACCCAAATTTCTTTATAATTTCTTCTTCTTTAAATGCAGTATATTTTAAAACATTAAAAATATAAAAAGTATCATACATTATTAATAATTTTAGTTGGTTCTATAAACAAAATATCAACAATCAACACGTATCATATGCAGATTTTGTTCTGTTAGAGTTCATAGTCAATGTGGAGGAAATAATTTCACATGTGAATGGATATGAAATTGGTCGTCAATAGTAGCACAATGAGTTCAGTAGTAAGGCCAATGTCACCAATTTGATATAATTATAGGTTTGAATGTTCAATTTGGACCCTATCTAAAGACAAATTAAAAAAGGAGGTTATTTGAAGCCACCAATTTGTCGGTTAATGTATGTATATCAAACGGGTAATTAAGATTTTGTAACTATTATTAATTATGTAAGTGTGTGTGTGTTCGTGGATATGAGCATAGTTGGATGTACTAAAGACTTAGAAGGGACGGATGGTGCCGCTCGGGTAATCACCATGTATGTGGACAAGAAGGATGTATTTGCTTGGTGTATGTAAATATTGAGATTGAGGGTTATAACGATGGAGAAAGTAGATAAAGAAGAATGAAATTACTGATTCTTCGTGGTGTTGATGAAGCTTTATTCCGACTGATTACCTCTGAAATAAATGTGTGTTAAGTATTTACTTATTATGTGGGTGTGATTAAAATATTACATTACTTTTATATAATTTATGAAAATAAAATATTCAACTCAATATTGCACTATATTGTCCTAATGATTTAAGACGTGGATTTTGCATAAGAACTCCAACAATATGACTTATAATTGTGTCTTATTATCAAAATAATAATATATTTGAATTATAATTGGAGGGAAGGGAAAGGATGAGATAGAAGAGATGTGTTAATCACAGATAATATGTATTATGTAAATATATATTGATACTTAGGTGTACACTATGTAACTTAAAAGGTCTAAGGTTTTAAGAAATTTTCATATATATATATTTATATATATATATATATATATATATTTGTATATAGAGACTTATCCCCAGTCATCGTTGGATGGAATACACCAGCGACAATTTTTATCACGGTGGCTCTCACCTGCCGCAATATTTTTTTGCGGCCGGTGTATCGCAGCCAAGTTGGCGTTAGATAATTTTCCTATATATTTATAACAAAATCCTAGCAACAAAACTTTACATATAAATTTCACAAAAAAAATGATTAACCATCATTATCTTCAATTTTATCGTCGTCCACTGCATTTTTCTCTGGAATTCGTTGATTCCCCCCATTAGTTATACCACTATCATGATGAAGAAGACTCTCTTTAACGACCGAGAATTTTTCTTCGTAATTAAGAAAGTAAAGTATGTGTTATGTGATGAGATTAAGTGGTGATTATTTGTCTTATCTGTATACTAGAGTTAAGGATCGTGGATAAAAACATTCCAATTTAAAGAGTCAGCTTAGAAGTTAAGCTTGGTGTCGGGCCGACAGGTAGAACGGAACCCGTCCTAATATGGAATTAAATAATATAAAATGTGAATTATATGTGAAGTGAATGAATAAAGTATTTCGTCTTAAGAGACGTGTTGATTGGCAAAGATAATGAGAAGCGTAATCGAAACGCTGAGCGTCGGGCCGTCATGATGAACGTGACCCGGTACGTGTAAAAGAGGATAAAGATTAAAGAGTGATATATTCTATGATCAGACCTGAGTCGTTATGTGACTATATGCGTGTGATTGCTTGACTGTGTGCATGAGTATATGTTCTGTGTCAATTTTATGAATTTTAAAGGAATTATGTGATTTAAGTAAAGGTTTAATTAACCTTCGCGCATTTTTATAAAATCATCCGAGAAGGATAAAAATATGGGATTTGTTTTGTTATCTTCGTAAAGGTCCTAGAGACTTTTTAAAATAATAAGTGAATTTAATTGTTGGACCTTGCATTTTTGAATCGATTTTATGAGGAAAATGTATTTATTAAAGCAAGTTTGCGAAATTCATATAAAATCAACCGTTCGCTCAAATTCTTATTATGGGTAATGGATAAAAAGCTAATTTCGAGGCCTACGCATTAAAAATATCATTTTCAATAATTCTTGACTTCCCGAGAGAGATATATTTTATATTTAGTCCTTGTTTTATTTTAGTAAAAAGATGGACAAGTAAGAATGAAAAAGGAATTAGAAGTTTACCAATGTGCCCTTGTTTTTGAGTGCTATATAACCTCACTCCCTTCTTTTTGTTTCTTCTTCTTGCTCCCGTGACATCATTTCTCTCTTCTCTCTTTTCTCTCATTCTCTCACTAGAACCCTCTCACTCTCTCTCTCGGCTTTCTTCAATCTCTCTCGATTCGGAGCGTGAGGGCATTCAGGCTAGGAAAGGAAAGGATTTACTAGGTGACAGTAGTTCAACCCTCAGGAAAGCAATTTCAGGCAAGTAACTCTGATTACTTGTGTAAATGATTATAAAGGAAATGTTGTTCATACCATGTAGAGTATTGAACTGTTAAAGTATGAAACCCTTGCTTTATGAAACCCTGATATTGATTTGAAGTACCCTTGTTCTTGATAACTTGTTATTGATAATCCTATTGATTTCACCCTTTGATAATCTGCCTTTCTGTTCAAGTTCCTTATAATGCCATGAATCATATTGAACCTTTAATTATCTTGGTTAACTCTGTTTAATGTTACCCTGTTTCTCTTGATCACCCTAATGATCCCCAAGTTATTACTGATCCTTCAAATTTAGTGCCTTATCGTCCTTCATACAGAATCCTTGTGAATTGTTCCTTGCATACCTTTGATTCACTCCCTGAACCTTGTTTCTTTAAAATCTAAATTAAGAATGAGTTTCGATTTGAAAGAGTCCGAATGATTTTAAATGCTTGGTAATGATAAAAAAAAAGAATTTTAGAAAACCTATTTGTTTTTCCAACTCAAGGTTTTCCAAATAAATTCCTGATGGATTGGATTGAGACGTAAGAGGCTAGTGGGACTAGTCCAGTCAGGGTAAGAGGCTAGTGGGACTAGTCCAATTTAAGGCTGAAATTATGCCGAATGGTACCTTAAAGACCGGAATGGAGGTCGATACGGGCTGATCACCAGTATATAATGAAATGGAAAGATAAGTGATCCAATCAAGGGTTCTAAATGATTATTTAAACGGAACTGAAACTTTTATTCAGTAAATTGATTTTGTTTGGAAATGAAAATAGTTTATAATGCTTTGAAAAGAGTTGATTATGTTATTGTGGAGCTTAAAGCTCGAGAACCCTGATCCTTAAAATTATTGATCATATGATTGATTCTATATCTTGAAATACTGTTGCTTTCCTCTATCGGAAGAGCTATTTTAATCCTATAATGATTTGTGATGAATGTCGGCTTTTGTCCTGTTTCGAGCCTTGTTTCTTGAAAACCCAACTATTCTTCGGATACCTTTCCTTATCCCAAAAAAAAAGGAAACTTGCCACCTAGATTAGTTAAAGTAGAATGCCCTAGTTTGTTCAAAGTATATTGAGATTCAATATTGTAGAACTGCTATATAGTTACTTGCTGAGTTTTATACTTATTTATTTTGTCTTAATCTAACCATGGCAGTTAAGCAAGAAGATGGCCAGGCTTAGGCGCACTGCTCGTAAGAGCGTACCTGCTGATCCCTACCGTGTTGAGGGCTTCCGGTTTCCAGAGCAGGTAGTGGTTGTTATGAGTGAGCTCGCGCCTAGAAAGAGGTGTTTAAAGATATAATGGGTTATCTGTCGGTTCCCAGCCGGAATCGATATTGATTATTTATTAATATTTTGGGTTTGTAAGTTATATTTTGTGATTGGTAGTTGTAATCCTGTCTCATACTTTATCCTGTTGATCTTGTTAGTAGTTAATCAGGGTTTATGCTTATTTAATTATTAGATTAGAGGTGTGTGAGTCCTCATTTCCTAACCCCGAAATTGAGGGCGTCACAAGTTGGTATCAGAGCTACAGGATCTAGTCCCTGAGACAGGTTAGGTTTTAAAAAGGGGTATCTTGGGAATATATCTTTATCGCGAGAGAGTTCGACTCATGTAGAGTTGAGTTAGACTATTAGGTATTGTCTAAGGAAAGTGTTGAATGGTAAAGCATAAACTAGAGTTAGGGTGTGAGTTAGCTGAAAGCTTTATTTAACCCTAACATTGTTTCTTGGTTGCTGTTTTGTGTTTTCTCTCAGGATCCTAGTAGTGATAGTGACTCAGACTCAGAGATTAGCTTGACTGGTACCCCTGTGGACCCTATTCCACCCTCTCCAGAGGAGCCTGTATATGTTAGTTCAGACCCAGAGGAGGACCCTTCTGAGAGTAGTGAGATCCCCATGCAGATTTCACCCTTGAGGCCTGATTCAGAGACCCCTGCCTCTGAGCAAGAGTCGGAGATGCCTAAAACTGTTCCTGTCAGTGTTGGTGGCAAGTTAGCCCAGGACCGAGACTTTGTGTACTCTCGCATTCCTGAGTTGGGAGCTTTGGTAGATAGTTTGATTCGAGACTCTCGGCAGAGGACTTCTGTGGTGATGGAGGAGTGGAGAGCTAGGATTCAGTTAGTGGAGCAGGTTGCCAAGGGGGAAATTGGATGAGGGACCATCCACTAGCGATGTTGATGCTGAGGCCCGGAGGCTGCATAAGATCATTCGCTGGATGTTGGTTCTGTTGAGAGAGATTCTAGATGATTAGACGGGACTATTGGTTGAGCCCGTAGATTGTTGTTGTTGTTGTTTTCAGCGTCGGTAGGCTTTGGGATACTTGGTCAGATGCCGGGATCCCTTTTCATTTATCTTGTTGTATTTCAGACCAGTGTAGTAGTGGTAATAGTTGGAAGTTAGGGGTAGATAGGGGGATGTTTTCCAGTTTTTCCTCTGTTTAACCCTGCTATTTATTGTACCTTGTTTCAGAACCTTAAAATCCAGAATATTTCCTATGTAACCTTTGATTAAATAAATCTATTATCTTGCTTTCCTTTGTGCACCTTGTTTATCTTATAAACTGTCCACAATGCCATATTTTAAATACAACCATGTTTTCGTATAACCATCGTAAAACCCTATTCCGTGCCATGATAAAACAAAACTGATATGAGAATTATGTAGTAATAGGATTGCATGTGCAAATTGGGTAAAACTTAAAACCCACAAAAGAGATTTCATAAAAATTGTTGTTATATATATGCCATGCTATCGTATTGCTAAATAATTGCTCAATCAGGTTTGTAAGAAATGGCCAACTCACCAGATCACCAAGAAGAAGAAATTCCCACCCAAGACCCAGAAATAAACCCAGAAACCAGTTTGATGAGCAGACTTGCTCAACTTTTGCAACAACCTGTGGCCCCAAAAGTTTGAAATTTCAAGCACTTTCAATCTGTTCATCCTTCAGAGTTCTTAGGTTTGCCAGATCCGATTAAGGCACAGTCGTGGTTGAGAGAGATGGAAAAAACCTTTGAGCTAGCCGAAGTTAAGGATGATAAGAAAGCATAGTATGCAAGTTATTATTTGAGGGATGAAGCAAGTTTCTGGTAGGAGTCTTCTAAGGCGTTGTTGGAAGGCAAAGAATTATCAAGGGAAAAGTTTACCGAGATGTTTCTGGAAAAGTATTTGCCAAGTTATATGCAAGATCAGTTGGAGATGAAATTTTTGGATCTTAGACAGGAGGAAATGTCGGTAGCAGAATATGAGGTGAAGTTTTCGAAATTGTCAAGGTTCGTACCAGAGTACGTGAATATTGAAGCGAAGAAGGCTAAGAGGTTCCAGCAGGGACTTAAGCTATGGATTAGGAGTCAAATAGCAATGTTGGAGATTAAGAACTATGCTGCCTTGGTTCAGAAAGCAATGATAGTGGAAGGTGAGCGGGAAGCTGCTCGAAGAGAAAATGAAGGAAGAAAGAGGAAGTTTGAAAGCTCTGAGCAAGAGCAAGGAAGTTCAAAGTTCAGAGGAAAGTTTGGGAAGAATGGTGGAGGTCAGAACCAAAAGTTCCAGAAGTTTAGACCCGGGAATGGAGCCCAGAAGAACCGTTTCTAGAAAGCCGGACAACGGGGAAAGGAAAGCAGACCCCAGATGCAAGAATGCAGGAACTGTGGAAAGAGATACCCGGGGAGGTGTAATAAGCGGGATATAACATGTTTTAAGTGCAACCAGAAGGGGCATTATTCTTCAGAATGTTCAAATGGAGTAAGGAAGCCTGATTTGGCTTGTTTCAAGTGTGGCAAGGTAGGCCATATATCTAGAAATTACAAGGAGCCTGTGCAAAAGGCTAATGTTCTCAGAATTGCTGGACCGCCGTCTCTCCCAGCACCATCAGCTCAACCCAGAGCTAGAACCTTTAGCATGTCAATGAAAGATGTGGTGCAAGATGTGGACGTGGTAGCATGTATGCTTGTTATAAACTCAGTACAAGTAAAAGTTTTGATGGATTCTGGAGCAACCAGACCTTTTATCTCTGAAAGTATTCTTGATAAGTTAAATTGTATTGCGTATCCTCTAGAGCCTAATTTGATTATAGAGGTAGCAAATCAAGAGAAAGTTGTTGTTAATAAGATTTGTCCCGACTGTGATGTGTCTATAGAAGGTCGGCATTTTTCTGCTGACTTAATTCCTTTTAAGTTAGGATAATTTGAGGTTATATTTGGAATGGATTGATTGTCAAGTCATGAGGCACAAATAGAGTGTAAAAGTAAGAAAGTGAAGTTAAGAACCAAGGATGATGAGGAAGTGATATTTAAAGGAAAAAGGCAAGAGAAGAAATTTCTAACGATTATTGAGGCGAGAAGATTAATACGTCAAGGATGCGAAGTTTATTTGGCTAATGTTGTGGACGTGGAAAAAGAATCGGTAAAGATTGATGATATTCTGGTAGTAAGAGATTTTCCGGACGTGTTTCCTGATGAATTGCCGGGACTACCTCTAGACAGAGAGATCGAGTTTACGATTGACTTGGCTCCTAGTATAGAACCAGTGTCGAAAGCTCCCTATCGCATGGCGCCGGTTGAAATGAAGGAATTGGCAGCTCAGTTGCAAGAGTTGTTGGACAAAGGAGTAATCCGACCGAATGTATCCCCGTGGGGCGCACCGGTGTTATTTGTAAAGAAAAAGGATGGAAGCATGCGATTGTGTATCGATTACCGTGAGCTGAATAAGTTAACAATTAAGAATAAGTACCCTTTACCGCGGATCGATGACTTGTTTGACCAGTTAAAAGGAGCTTCGTGTTTTTCAAAGATTGATTTAAGATCTGGGTATCATCAGTTAAAGATCAAAGCGGAAGATATATCCAAGACAGCGTTCCGAGCAAGATATGGACACTATGAGTTTTTGGTGATGGCATTTGGTTTGACGAATGCGCCAGCTGCATTTATGGATCTTATGAACAGAGTGTTCAAGCAGTATTTGGACAAGTTTGTGATTGTGTTTATTGACGATATACTGATTTACTCCAAGACGGAAGAAGATCATTAGGAGCATTTGAGGATTTCCTTGGAAATTCTGCGAAAAGAGAAGTTGTATGCAAAGTTTTCAAAGTGTGAATTTTGGTTAAAGGAAATGCAATTTCTTGGTCATATAGTTAATAAAGAAGGAACTAAAGTGGATCCAGCCAAGATAGAAGCCGTAATGAATTGGGAAAGGCCCAAGTGTCCGACGGAAGTCAGAAGTTTTCTGGGATTAGCCGGATACTATAGAAGATTTATGCAAGATTTCTCAAAAATTGTCGTCCCATTGACAAAGTTGATGAGAAAGAATGAGAAGTTCGTTTGGACAGGAAAGTGTGAGGAAAGTTTCCAAGAGTTAAAGAAGAGATTGGTAACCACCCCAGTGTTGGTATTACCAGATGATAAAGGTGAATTTGTGATATTCAGTGATGCTTCATATAAAGGACTTGGATGCGTGTTAATGCAACACGGGAAGGTAATAACATATGCGTCAAGGCAACTCAAGCCGCATGAGCAAAAGTATCCAACGCACGATTTGGAATTGGCAGCAATTGTATTTGCCCTTAAGATTTGGAGGCATTATTTGTACGGGGAAAAGTGCGAGATTTATACGGATCATAAGAGCTTAAAGTATATCTTTACTCAGAAAGAACTGAATATGCGACAAAGAAGGTGGTCGGAATTGATCAAAGATTATGATTGTGCGATAAACTATCATCCTGGAAAGGCAAATGTGGTAGCTGATGCTTTAAGACGAAAGGAAAGGTTGAATATGTTAACGTCATCGGAAGAATTAATCAAAGACTTTGACAAGATGGAAATAGATGTGCAAACTCCAAAATATGGAGCTATTTATGCAATGTGGTTTCAACCTGAAATTTTGGAAAAGATTAGATGCTGTCAAGAGCAAGTGATGAATCGCGAAAGGAATAAGTTAACGGGAGAAGAAATTAAAGCTCAAAAGGATGGAAAAGGGATATACCGTGTTAACTCACGTATTTGGATACCTGATGTTGTGGAACTAAAGCATGAGATTTTGCAAGAAGCGCATAACTCGAGATTTTTAATTCTCCCTGGGAGTACGAAGATGTACCAGGATTTGAAAGAAAATTTTTGGTGGCCAAACATGAAAAAGGAAATTGCGGAATGGATAAGTAAATATTACACGTGCCAAAGAGTTAAAGCGGAACATCAAAGGCCAAGCGGACTGCTTCAACCACTGGACATACCTAAATGGAAATGAGAACATATCGCGATGGATTTTGTGGTAGGATTACCTAAAACCAAGTCAAATCATGATGCGATTTGGGTGGTAATCGATCGGTTGATAAAGTCAACACATTTCTTGCCGATAAATGAAAGGTATTCATTAGAAAAGCTGGTCAAATTGTATCTGGATGAAATCGTGATGCGTCATGGAGTTCCTGTATCTATCGTGTCTGATAGAGATCCAAGGTTTAATTCGAGAATTTGGCGACAATTTCATGATCATTTGGGAACGAAATTGAAAATGATTACGGCATATCATCCGCAGACAGATGGACAAAGTGAAAGGACAATTCAGACAATTGAGGATATGTTGCGAACCTGCGCAATAGATTTCAAAGGAAATTGGGACGATCATTTACCCTCAATTGAGTTTTCCTACAACAACAATTATCACGCA
This sequence comes from Apium graveolens, assembly GCF_009905375.1. Lineage (NCBI taxonomy): Eukaryota > Viridiplantae > Streptophyta > Magnoliopsida > Apiales > Apiaceae > Apium > Apium graveolens. The sequence goes on along the minus strand of NC_133654.1, from coordinate 9,000,222 downwards.
AGTATTGGCATGCCGCCTTATGAAGCGTTGTATGGAAGAAAGTGTAGATCCCCTACTTATTGGGACGAAGTTGGTGAGCGCAAGTTAATTGGCCCCGAGCTAGTGCAGCAAACAAAAGAAAAGGTTGAAATGATACGAAAGAGATTAATTGCAGCTCAAGATCGACAGGCAAAGTACGTAAATCAAGAGCGAAAAGATGTGCAATTCGAAACTGGAGACAAAGTCTTGTTGAAGATATCTCCTTGGAAAGGTTTAACTCGATTTGGAAAGAAAGGAAAGCTAAGTCCAAGGTACATTGGACCATTTGAAGTATTGCGACAAGTTGGGAAAGTGGCGTATGAATTAGCGCTACCGCCGCAAATGCAACATCTGCACAATGTGTTTCATGTATCTCTCCTGAAGAAGTATAATGCTGATGCGAGCCATGTGATCGAGTTGGAACCAGTAGAAATCCAACCAGATTTATCCTATATAGAACAGCCAGTGCGAATTTTGGATCGAAAAGAAAGGACGCTTAGAAATAAAGTTGTACCTCTAGTTAGAGTGTTGTGGAGAAATCCACTAGTCGAGGAATCGACTTGGGAATTAGAAAGCGAAATGAAAGAAAAGTATCCCCGTCTATTTGCTTAGATTAGGTTCTGGGGACAGAATCCTTTTAAGGAGGGTAGATTGTAATGACCGAGAATTTTTCGTCGTAATTAAGAAAGTAAAGTATGTGTTATGTGATGAGATTAAGTGGTGATTATTTGTCTTATCTGTATACTAGAGTTAAGGATCGTGGATAAAAACGTTCTAATTTAAAGAGTCAGCTTAGAAGTTAAGCTTGGTGTCGGGCCGTCAGGTAGAACGGAACCCGTCCTAATATGGAATTAAATAATATAAAATGTGAATTATATGTGAAGTGAATGAATAATGATTTCGTCTTAAGAGACGTGTTGATTGCCAAAGATAATGAGAAGCGTAATCGAAACGCTGAGCGTCGGGCCGTCAGGATGAACGTGACCCGGTACGTGTAAAAGAGGATAAAGATTAAAGAGTGATATATTCTATGATCAGACCTGAGTCGTTATGTGACTATATGCGTGTGATTGCTTGACTGTGTGCATGACTATATGTTATGTGTCAATTTTGTGAATTTTAAAGGAATTATGTGATTTAAGTAAAGGTTTAATTAACCTTCGCGCATTTTTATAAAATCATCCGAGAAGGATAAAAATATGGGATTTATTTTGTTATCTTCGTAAAGGTCCTAGAGACTTTTTAAAATAATAAATGAATTTAATTGTTAGACCTTGCATTTTTGAATCGATTTTATGAGGAAAATGTATTTATTAAAGCAAGTTTGCGAAATTCATATAAAATAAACCGTTCGCTCAAATTCTTATTATGAGTAATGGATAAAAAACTAATTTCAAGGCCTACGCGTTAAAAATGTCATTTTTAATAATTCTTGACTTCCCGAGAGAGATATATTCTATATTTAGTCCTTGTTTTATTTTAGTAAAAAGATGGACAAGTAAGAATGAAAAAGGAATTAGAAGTTTACCAAAGTGCCCTTATTTTTGAGTGCTATATAACCTCACTCCCTTCTTTTTGTTTCTTCTTCTTGCTCCCGTGACATCATTTCTCTCTTCTCTCTTTTCTCTCCTTCTCTCACTCGAACCCTCTCACTCTCTCTCTCGGCTTTCTTCAATCTCTCTCGATTCGGAGCGTGAGGGCATTCAGGCTAGGAAAGGAAATGATTTACTAGGTGGCAGTAGTTCAACCCTCAGGAAAGCAATTTCAGGCAAGTAACTCTGATTACTTGTGTAAATGATTATAAAGGAAATGTTGTCCATAACATGTAGAGTATTGAACTGTTAAAGTATGAAACCCTTGCTTTATGAAACCCTGATATTGATTTGAAGTACCCTTGTTCTTGATAACCTGTTATTGATAATCCTATTGATTTCACCCTTTGATAATCTGCCTTTCTATTCAAGTTCCCTATAATGCCATGAATCATATTGAACCTTTAATTATCTTGGTTAACTCTGTTTAATGATACCCTGTTTCTCTTGATCACCCTAATGATCCCCAAGTTATTACTGATCCTTCAAATTTAGTGCCTTGTCGTCCTTGATACAGAATCCTTGTGAATTGTTCCTTGCATACCTGTGATTCACTCCCTGAACCTTGTTTTTTTAAAATCTGAATTAAGAATGAGTTTCGATTTAAAAGAGTCTGAATGATTTCATATGCTTGGTAATGATAAAAAAAAGAATTTTAGAAAACCTATTTGTTTTTCCAACTCAAGGTTTTCCAAATGAATTCCTGATGGATTGGATTGAGATGTAAGAGGCTAGTGGGACTAGTCCAGTCATGGTAAGAGGCTAGTGGGACTAGTCCAATTTAAGGCTAAAATTATGCCGAATGGTACCTTAAAGACCGGAATGGAGGTCGATACGGGCTGATCACCCGTATATAATGAAATGGAAAGATAAGTGATCCAATCAAGGGTTCTAAATGATTATTTAAAGGGAACTGAAACTTTTATTCAGTAAATTGATTTTGTTTGGAAATGAAAATGTTTTATAATGCTTTGAAAAGAGTTGATTATGTTATTGTGGAGCTTAAAGCTCGAGAACCCTGATTCTTGAAATTATTGATCATATGATTGATTCTATATCTTGAAATACTGTTACTTTCCTCTATCAGAAGAGCTATTTTGATCCTATAATGATTTGTGATGAATGTCGGCTTTTGTCCTGTTTCGAGCCTTGTTTCTTGAAAGCCCAACTATTCTTCGGATACTTTTCCTTATCCCAAAAAAAATGGAAATCTGCCACCTAGATTAGTTAAAGTAGAATGCCCTAGTTTGTTCAAAGTATATTGAGATTCAATATTATAGAACTGCTATATAGTTACTTGCTGAGTTTTATACTCATTTGTTTTGTCTTAATCTAACCATGGCAGTTAAGCAAGAAGATGGCCAGGCTTAGGCGCACTGCTCGTAAGAGCGTACCTGGTGGTCCCTACCGTGTTGAGGGCTTCCGGTTGCCAGAGCAGGTAGTGTTTGTTATGAGTGAGCTCGCGCCTAGAAAGAGGTGTTTAAAGATACAATGGATTATCTGTCGGTTCCCAGCCGAAATCGATATTGATTATTTATTAATATTTTGGGTTTGTAAGTTATATTTTGTGATTGGTAGTTATAATCTTGTCTCATACTTTATCCTGTTGATCCTGTTAGTAGTTAATCGGGGTTTATACTTATTTAATTATTAGATTAGAGGTGTGTGAGTCCTCATTTCCTAACCCTGAGATTGAGGGCGTCACACTCTCTACATAAATATCTAACTCATAATATTGATGCAGACCCCTTATTCTTAATTCCTCTAATACTTCTTCTTAACTAGATCATACTACAAAACTTTTCTTGGCTTGCCAAAAGTATATGATTGTCAAGCTTCAAAAACGCCAATGGCTGGTAAAATATGGATGCTACATTAAGGCAACCTATTGGTCCAAATATCCACTTCTTCGTCCCTTCACAATACCCATGTGACTCCAATTTTCACAGAATATGTTATTCCCAAACAATGCAACAATAATTACGGAATGAGGGTTGAATGTAATTCTGGTTCCTTTTTCTGATTTTAAAACTGTTCTTACTTAATAATATAACTGTGCATATTTTCCTATGTTGCGGAATGATAAAGATATGAAAATCAAACACAAAGAAATAAAAATAAAAGCCTTTAAAACTTTCTGGTGGATTTGAACTTATCCAAAAGAGATATACATATATTAAGATGAGAACTCTGTGATGCTTGAATAGCACACAGCTTCTTAAAAGTGAACTTGCAGAATTACAAAGAGATGCTTAACAGTTACAGGTTTTTCTATCTCTCTAAAAATAATGCTTACTAACTTGATTACTTGTCATTCTTGGTTTATATACTACCAAGTTACATGATGAAAAGACAAACAAGTAAAATAAAAAATTATTTCTAATATAATTTCATGCTACTTCATTACAATTTCCAGCATCTTTGAATCTCTTCATAATTACATGGAAATGGTAATGCTTCTTTGTTCTCTAAATCCTGCAATTAGGCTGCCACATTCCGTTTTCAAACACCCAACGCATGTGACTGTGTTGTCACTGTCAACTGCTCTTTTTGAATATGATCATCCGTCGGGACTATGTTGGTCATCCGTCGAATTCTTTGTTGATTATCTGTCGGGAGCCTTTGTAAATCATCCTTCGGGAGTCTTTCTGCCACTTGACTCTATTTCACTTATACATAATTACAAGACATCTCATATTTATAATTAGTCAACCTATTCTGCATATCAATCTAGCAGTCAACATGACTTAAAGAATCCTACAACATCTACTCAACTAATGCATTGTTGTTTGCAGACATGTGCTACAAGACTTATTATTACATAAGCTGCACTCTCGATGGATGTTCAGTGGACATCCGTCGGGGCTATAAAGTTCATCCGTCGGGACTATTATAGAACATTCATCGAGAGCTACAAAAATACTAAGTTAAATATACTAAGGTGTTTTGTCCAACTTATCATCAAGTTCACAACATATTCCTAACAGAATGTCATCACATCCTGAATGATACATAAAAGGGCACAAAAAGCGATAGATGGTCGGATATAATACTTCAAAATGTGATACTCACTTTCTGTTACAATAGTTACAACTGTAATACAACAAAAAATACTACTTTATATAAGAAATTCGGTTTGCAACTCAATTCTTCTATTAACCAATGCAACACTAGTAAAAATGTTGACCAAAATTGATGACGTGGCATGTGGGGGTCCACCTCTGCTGACTGCTTATATGGCAGTGATAACGTCAGCATATGGGACCCACCTTTAATGATGTCAAAGTGGAAATATATTGAGATTAAAAAGACTCATTTTCAATTTTTTCTTTATTTAAATGGAAATACTGAGTTAGTGTGAGTAAAATTTTACATGGACATTCTATTTGCCTAACCAATAGTAAAATTAATAAATCTTATTGATATTTGTATCATAAAATTAAAATTTCATTCTAAATTTCAATTTACAAGACATATTTTAATAAACTTCATTTTAGAAAGATTATTGTTAAATTAGAATCTAATATTACATAATAGTTTAAAAACTATAATATGTTAGTTAATATATATTTCACCTTTTTTACTAGAAATACTATATTGTTTATAGACTAAACTATATAATGTGAATTGAACACTATATTCTAAACTTTTTTTGAACTATAAAATATTCACTTTTTTCGAAAGGGAGAGGATAAGTTAAGCGTAAATATTTAAGTTACGTGTGCACGTGGTGAACCGGCAATAAACTGCCGCGCATGATCACGCTGAATTGCAAATCCTATACGTCTAAATACATGTTCAACTAAATCAGCACTTATTACATTCTTATTTATGAATTTTGTACTCTTCTAAAAAATTATACAACGTCATAAACCAACTAAACCAATGATGTCAAAAGTGAATAGCATAAAATTATGTTGGTTATCCCTACATACTTGATCATGCTTATTTAGCTTTACTTCCACTTCTTAAACTACCACATGAACAACAATGAATCCCCTATTACAAAATTCTCCTAAAGAAAAAATACCTTTCAAAATAAACACCAGTATGTTTCCCCCCATCCCAACTGTAAACCAAAACATCAGTTGGTCTAAGAGTTAATCTTACTTCACCGGGAGGAGTAAGAAATTTCACCGATGGCTCCTTTTTAGCTGGAATTCTAGCCATACACATTACATCATATAACACTTATCTAACCATATCATATAGATATAAAACAAACTATTTCTGAAAACGCACAATATTATCTCCAAATATATTCGTACGGGTAAAGCATAATAGGAAAAGTGCACCCTTTGAAAAAAAGGAATTACGAGCCTATAACGTAAAATAATTTGGTAACCCAATGGCGTCATGTGTTGACCCAACCCTTCTTTAGGAGTAGACAATAGAAAATTTTTGAGCATGCTCGGATTCCAGACAATGGAAAACTACTGCTTGTCTCTTGCAAAAGTTAAACTCAGTGGGTAGATTTTTACAAATACTGCTAAAGTACTGACGTGCCAAGTAGTGCACTGATTTTGGGGGGCAGACCCTTTAGTTGTTGATTGTGCCAAATCAACATCCGAGATTAAAAACTTTAGAGATTATTGTGATGAAAGAAAGCAATCTCTATAAGGAATTGTATCACACTCTTGTAAGATCTGCTTTTGCAGATCAACGGACTGAATCCGAGAAGCCACAATGGTTAAAAAATTAGCATCACCTACTGCATATACACTTAACCCAACCCTTCAAATAGGAAGGCTTGTTAGTCTTCATTAAAAGGCACCAAATCCAAGTCCTTCATACGTCACAGTATTATCTAATGCCTTTCCTAAAGTGATGTCGAACTGAGATGAAACTTCTGTAAAGTACTATGGTGGATAAGTGTGTGGAGAATGATACAGTTTACTCAGACCCATGCAACTTTGAAGGAGCACTAGGGTCATATTGGGGATCATTAAGCTTCTTGAATGCACCCATAAACTCTACGCATTTAGACACGCTATTCTTAGTAAAATCCTTAAAAAATCAGCATCCATGCTTATAACTCCACTGAGAAGTTTAACACCAACCTGAGGTCTACCAATATCCGGAGGAAAGAGCCAATCCTTAAATGTACATGGATCATTATATGCCTAAATACCTATTTCCGTGCAATATTCATATATAAACCCAAACCAGGCCCTAAGATTGGATAATATTTAAGGCATTAGCGACCTCAACTGTATCTCTTATTGAAGTATCATAATCCATATACCATGCATGTTCCGAAAGACCACAAACATCCCTAATTATGAGAATTAATGGATGTAACTTAAAATCAAACTAGAGAAGCCCGAACGAATCCCCTTGTTGTATCCCACAAGATGACCAGATGAACCATTTCCCAAAAATAGCCTAGTTGGTGTCCATATAGAAACTCTACCCTAAAGGAGATAGATGGATACATTGCCCTGACTTCCTGTAACTTCTTTTCTCTATCGATCATACTAAAGGTATTTTTAAAATATACCAATAGCATCGATAAGTTTGGGTTTGACAAATGAATCTCTACAAATCGACTAACTGCATGTAGCAGAGCTACAACACCTCCAGAAATACCTAAACCAAACTGAAAATCTCCCAAGTGAGTCGCAATCTCTATACCGACCTTCTTCATTGCCACTTTTGAAACCAGACACCTCAATATGTTTCCTACCGCAATAGGTTTCGCTCCTCCATCAACCTTAAGAAAAGGCATCAGAGGAGCACTTGCTACAAACTCTGCCAAAGAAGATATTTACCTTACAACCATTTCATTAGTGGAGTGGGGACTGTAAGAAGCTCCTTATACAAAATAGATTTAGCACCACAAAAAGCATCCAATAGATGTTGAGCTCTTAGCCTATCTCGTCAACAAAAAAGTTCCTTTAACAAAAAGATTTAATAAAGTTGTGAACAATCTCAGCACTACCTTACAAAGAAATTTTATCATTGAATGAACTTGGTAATGCGGGAGTAGTGCATGAGGGTGTTTCTCTTCCGGGAAAAGCCCAGTTTCTAGATTTTCTGGTGCAACACCAAATGATGTCAAAACCATGACAGCTGCAAAAAAATGACCATCATAAATTTTCTTAAACACTGCTTAACAGTATCTCGTAGGATTTTAATCTATTTGAAGAGGAAAGGGAAGAGACATCTCTTCAAATAACGTGTCAAGTATCTTTAAGGCCCCTCTAACACACCACAATTTCCAAAGCACTGTGAATGTTCTTCTATCATGTGGTACGAAGACCCTTAATGTACTTGCATGTAGAACAAGAAAACGAATTCACGCTTTCCATGAGGAATTATTACCTACAACCATAGCCAAAGCGGACATAAGAGCCCCTAAATATGTAATCCAAATTTTTACATGCAGAAGGGAAAAGAACATTGGAATACCTTTTAAAGAGTTGAGGAATCCAAAACACGCGGTTGGGTATTAATTTCAGAAGCGGGTAAATTATCATCACTTCCGAGTAGAGCTAGCCACTCGTGCGGGTTTGGACCGCCCGCTCGGGACCGGCTCGTACGGAAAACCGGATATATTCGGCCCGAACCGGACCGGTTCAAACCCGCACAATTCGCCGAAATCAACGAACCGAATACAAATACAGAATTAAAGAACCGGAACCGGCCCGACCCGCACTAACCCGCACGAACCAACGAGCCGCACGAGCCGCGCAGCACGCACAACACGCACAACACGCACTAACCCGCATGAACCGGATTGTAATGTATTGATGTTAAACAAGCTTACAAGTTAGTTTTACTTTTAATTTATAATTGGTGGGTTTCATTTTTTGTATTTGAGATGATATAGGTTCTGATTTTCTATTTTTATATACACTGAATTATTGTTTTGTTCATCTGACTTTCAATGTTGTACACAATTTTTTTTCGGATTCTTAACATTTGTACTATGGTAATGTCATTTCAGAATTAATATCAAAATAATAAAATTAATCAATTAAGTCATTTTAGAATTCATAAAATTTATACTACTTTAATCAAATAAAAAAATCAAAATAATTATAAAATATGAAATATATTATTTAAGATAACTGTGAATGCATAAACCGAATTAATTAACTATAATTTAGTCTGCTTAGCTACAAATTCTACACAGACTGCTGCTACTCTAACCTAGAAGCATAAAAGCCTAGAATTATTATTAATATACTACCTACCACTAGTCCACTACAGTGACTACCACTACTAGTTTTACGTGTATATATATCTTAGTATTTAGTAACTTAGGAGTTTACTTTTTTTCATAGTTCGCCCGGCTTGTGCATAGCCCGCACAGCTCGTGGACAGCCCGCACAGCTCGTAACCGTGAATAATCACATGCCGGTTACGAGGTCATATACCCCGGTTCAAACCCAGCCCGAGCCCGGTTCGTATTTTAGCGGGCCGGTTCAGTGTTAAGGTTAGTAGTGCTTAACCCGTGTGCGGCCCGACCCGAACCGCCCAGCCCGCACAAGTGGCCAGGTCTACTTCCGAGCAAGCATTTTATGGGGAATACATATAAAAGAAAATATAATCATCTATTTCATATGTAAGAGATAAGATAGATTTCCCAATAGCATAGGGTTATAATTTTTACGAAGAATGTTCATGCAATTACCACAAAACCAATATTTAACTAAACTAAGGGCATACAAAGATCTTTATCAAGGAAGTCTTTATAAGAACTAACTTGAGATTCGAAAAAAAAGTGTTGGTTATGGAGATGAAATATGACGGTGTAAGACCTCTGCCCTGAACACTATCATCTGAATAACTATCGAATCCTTTAGAAGGACCGTGAGTATATGTTTTATAACTCTCCATTTCCCTAAAGTACTTGAGAACGCTCAAAATGTAGGTCAACAAATGTTCATAACCTAAAATTTCCTAGAAATAATTTATTAAACACTTTATAAGTAAACTCGGAATAAGAAATCAGAAGTTACTTGACTCTCAAAAAAACTGTCCCAACATACCTAAATACTAGCGATGATAATTTAATTATTTCGTCTTCTCTTTTCATGAAATACATATTAAATTTTGGAAATACATATGTTGATGAGTTCCGGAAGTTGTTGAGTAAAAAAGTTGAGAGTAAAACTACCAAATTAATTTCCGCAATCGGGTTTGGTCTTTGTTTAGTCATATTCAAAGACGGGCCAATTTAATCATTATCTTTGAGTATATATGAGTGCTAGTGCGGTTAGAATAAGAAACTTGAAGTTTTCTTTCTCTCAAAGAATGACCCCATCATACCTAAATATTAGTGATGGCAGTTTAATTAACTATTTTTTCTTACCTTCATGAAATACAAGATTTGAGAGTTTGAGAAGAAGTTGTTCACTAAAAGAAGTTGAGAGTGAAACCATCAAATTAATTATTTTATATACTCAGATTAGTATGTAATATGTGCGATGTATATTCCAATTTTAATATGTTGCCGGTGGGATTCGAACCTTACACTTATATATTGTAAATTATAAATTTTAATTTTGATGTGACACCAAATTGAGTGACAAGATTAACTACCAACAAAACTTTCATTATTTGGTCTTAATATAATAATATAGATTGATATCAATATATATGTACACATATATACTATATGTAATATAAAAATTTAAGTGTAAAAATATATACGGAAACAAGACACGTACTTTTTCTATTATGGAATAAAAAATAGAATGGCTTTAATAAATTTGATAAATATGTATATTTATCTTTTGCAAAACTACCTTAAAGTAATATATTGAATGTTATGTTTCGGTTAATCTTAAATGTAATTATTTATTATTTTGGTTGATAAAATAAATACAAAAACAAACTTTTTTTTTTAAAAAATATGAAAAATATAATTTTAAACATAAAATGTAATATAAGTCTTTTTTAGGTAAACCTGGTCAATCTTGTTAATCTTATATCCACACAAGGGGCACAAATTAGGTTACCCCGATCATTGCTGCCGCCCGGGCCGCCTCTGAGAAATAACAATCCCAAATACAATACATCCTAGCCCAAAATTGCCTAAATCTCAAACACAATTGATAGATGAGGAGATTTACGGGGACTATTCCGGAGGATCTACTAAGAGATATATTGCTGCGCCTTCCTTCACAGACTGTAGTTGAATTAAAATTGGTTTGCAAATCGTGGCTGGCCCTCATTTCAAGCCCTAATTTCGCTAAAGCTCACCTTGCAATCACAGCCGCCGAAGAAAAAGACGTTCTACACATCGTCCGCACTTACGTCAATGGAAATAAATCAATTTCACTCATCAACCTCGGTACTCAGCAACTTGTCAGTACACCTCATTTTCCATCAATATTTCGTGATAAACTTGTTGGAACCCCGCTACTAACCTTTCCAAACGCATTCCCTCCCCCTCCTTTGGTTGCGATGATGATGATGCTCTAGGGTTTGGTTTTGATGAGATTGACAACGATTTCAAGATTCTTAGGGTTGCTTGGAAATTGAAGCCGAAATTTTCACATCGGAAATACTATGCTCGAGATTGTGAAGAAATTTATGTTGAGGTCTATTCTTCGAACACAAATGCTTGGCAAAAGCTTGGTGATAATAAACCTACTGATCTTCCTTACAAGTTTGGTGAATTTCATGTTACTGTCAACACTGGACTTCTCTGTTGGGCTGGATGTTATGGCATCATCACTTTCGACTTGCACACTGAAGTCCTTACTTGCGATGGTATTAACTACCCGGTTCCTACTTTTGATGGTAACATGAGTAACATCAACAACTATAATGATATGGATAGTCATGCTCTTGTCACCAACTTCAAGGATTCTATTGCTGTCATTATATATAAGCGTAGTAATTATCAACGTATTTATAAGTTGAATTTGTGGGCGTTGGATAATGTGGAATGTCTTCGTGGTGGTGGAATCGATGCTTCATGGACTTTAATCTTCAACATTGATGTGAATTTGCCTATTGACTTTGTTCAAGGTTACCTTAATAGTGGTGATCTCCTACTTGATCTGTACCAGAACAGTTGGTATTTGTACAATCCGGACAACAAAGAAGCCAAATATTTCACCCAATCATTCTACCTTGGTCAAATCTACAAATATTGCAAGAGCCTTTTCACAATCCGGGGATTTAAACAAGTCAACTGGAATGCTCCTCCTGAAGCTAGCTGATAAACATGGAGAGGAGTACTTATTCTGGTGTTCTTGCATATCCCGGTTATTGTTTTCTTTTTTTTATGAATGCATCATTAAACTAAAGATCCTTAAGTTATACTTTATCAACATCATGTGGAATGCTAGCTCTATAATGTTTTATTTCTTACAATAAATTGGCAAAGAATTTAAGTTGCTTTGATATCCTTGTGTGCATTTTAATTAATGGATTTCCTTAGATTTTCAAAACGTTAACATCAACTGGTAGTGTTTTAAAGTTTACAAGTGTTACTGAGAGGTAGTATATATTCTTCTGTGCGTTTACTGTGTCTCCATATCTTAGTGATGAGGATTTGAACTAGTTACATGTCGCGCTCAACTTCAGACTACTATCATGTACAGGACATTGTTGTGCTCATTGTACGTGCTTGTAACTACATAGGTCCGAGCATGTATCTATTTGTTATTCGTAATGCTCCTTGGATCCTCTAACTTGTCATACCATTATAGTAACCAGCACTGGATCTATAGAGAAAAGCCTGAATTTTTTTAAGTACTTGTCAATCTTCAATATCATTCATTTAACAAGTTGAATTTTGTACTTACATGTATTACATTGAAGTCTAATTAGAAATTTATATCATATCTTAAAAAACAAAGATTTAATTAGTGAGTATTTGTTAACCTAGCTAGATCAGTGGTCTTATTTAGCAGAAACACAAAATAAGCAATTCCTATGAATTATGATTGCAGTAGTATAGGAGCTAGCTGCAGTGATGTAAGTACTAGTGTTGAGTGGAAAAGAGGATCAGTAAATTACATAGGTTACTTGAGTACTCGCATATCTTTAAGACAGATAAAGTGATTGAATTTTAACTAATTCTAAACTGGGAAAAGGAAATTCTGAAATCATTGATCATTGATTAAGGATATACAAATATGTGTAAAGGTGATCCTTAAAAAAATTAATTCTTTTACAAGAGCTCTATTTGTGAATGACAATGTGTAGCCTTATAGTATCTACAGGACAAGCTACCCTTCAATCCTGGCCGGTTAAGTTAAAGAGAACTCTTTTGTAATGTCGCTTATCCAATGACAGGGACCTTATAAATCTCTTTAAAGCAATATATAACTTGAGTTCTTACTAGACCAGCTACAAGTTATGTAAGTCTCATATGTGTTTATCATGCATGAAGATCCTCAATTGGAAGCCCCTGTATATGTATTCTAACGGGTGCTTATTCAAATATGGCAACATGTATAGTTTCATGGGGATCTTATAAATTCGTGCTTTGAACCGACTTGGATAGGTGATCTTACTATATTTTTTAGCTTGCAATGGTAACTGCTGTCATTAATACTTTTAGCTTCAAGCTCCGACGAACATTTTATGCCTAGACAGTAACAACATATAGAACAGTGACTTGATGGATTTGAAACTGTATATATACTCTTTTAAAAGAAATCACTATCTATAATATGGGTCACTCGTATACTCTTATTAATGTTGAGCTGTACAAGGGATATAAAACAAAAAAAAAGGCTGGTATTTGTTAAACAGAGCAGTTTTCATATCCGTACCTACTTATTGAAGGTATACTGCATGTTGCATTGGATGGTTTTGGCTAAAATAATGAATTACAGGATGTATATTACTTTAGATCTTGCAATACAACCTTTACTTGCTACTATCAACATACCTAGCTTGTTGCTACAGACTCTGTATTGTGACTAGGCTAATGGGAAACTCAGGCATGGGTGACGACCCAAAATAATATTTTTCTGTCGTATTATCAGAACTGTTAGGCTGCTCTACACCTACTTGAGTAAGTACCTTTTCAAGCTCAGTCATCAAACAGCACGGTCAAGATGACGGCGCCATATCTTTTATCGTATTTCCTTTATACCGATGGCTACATCTGTGTTGATTGCCGTTCTACAATGTTGAAATCCATTTGTGCGATAAATTAACTTCTTACATATATGTTTACAGTTCACAATTTAAATCTTGTATTACAACCTTTTCCTTTTATGTGTTCCATTGTAGGGAGGAATCTGGTTCAAGATATAAGTCCTGTAAATTTTGCATTGAAATTTCTTTTTAATTAGACTTACGAATTATAAGTTGAATTTGTTTAACTTTTGTGTTTTGTTATGCCCTACACTGCACTTAGATACTTGGAATGTGATGTCTGACTCAATTTGGTACTTCCAAATTGCAATTAGATACTTGCAATTGAGCTCACCTTAGTTTTGTTGGGAAGGTTCAGTTTCAACAGGGAGATTGTGAGATGTAAAATTCATCAAAGTTGAAGTAACGTCCGACAACCAGGGGGCTGATTTAGCTCATTTATTCCAATTTCATTCCCATCATAGTGTTGTTGTAGCTCACGTACAACTTGTTTTATTGTTGGCCTTTTCCTCCCATTGGACTTTAAGCATCTATAAGCAATGTTAGCAAAAGCCTTCCCGCCCTCACTGGTAATCGGTGAATCAAGAATATCCAATATACGATTTTCTTTCATATCCGATGAAAAAAGTTTTGCTAAACTTCGTGCTTCAATCTCAGTGACCTAGGTGGCAAGATTGGTTTCAGTCGGGTCAAAAACTCAACATGAACTACCCCAAAGCTATAAACATCACTTTTATCTGTAAATTGACTTGACCAGAAGTATTCAGGATCTAAGTAACCGAATGTACCTTGTACTCTTGTAGTCAGGTGAGTTTGGTCAACTGAAATTGATCTTGAAGTTCCAAAGTCTGCCACTTTTGCTATGTACTTTTTGTCCAAAAGTATATTTGATGACTTCATATCTCGATGATATATTGACAATGATGCGGCGGAGTGTAAATAACAAAGAGCTCCTGCAATTTATGTGGCCACACATACCCAGACATCCCATGTAAGTGGATGGTATTCATTTTGCTGGCGAATATATATATATATATATATATATATATACCGTATCAGTGTTCCGTTAGGGATAAACTCATAAACTACTAAAGGGACATCCGTCTCCAAGCAGCATCCATGTAGCTTTACTATATTTATGTGGTTTATTTGCGATAAAATAGCAACCACGTTAATAAAGTGTTCGAGTTTATTTTCATCTTCTATCTTGGATTTTTTAACTGCTATGCTATGAACTAATGTTTTACAGGAAGCTGAAGTAGTATTACGATAATAAATATGATAATAGTTGGATTACAATGACACTGACTCCTCACTTTCGCGAGGTAAGACTCTCCCAAATACTCTCACAATAAAATTATAATCAGATAACTCCTCAATGTTAATCCCCCATTTGTTATATCCTCATTACAATATTAAATGTTGTGAAGTTCCTGTTATACCCCTGCTGCTATGTCATTATTTCCCTTGTGACATGTTGACCTATCCTGACGCTGTCTTCTTTTGTAAGTCAATAATATAGGTTGTCTATTGTCATTCCTAGAATTACCCCCGGCGAGAAGATTTACCTTGTCCTCAAGGTGTAAATCAGGGAAAAACTGGATGATATTGCTGGAGTGCTCCCAAGTAGATTCACTTTCTGGAAGACCTTCCCATTTAATGAGCACTTCATGATCTGTTGCTTGCCCTGCGGAAGAAGTCCTAATTTCCATTACCTGCTCAGGCTTACTCTCCATCACCATTGACTTCGTGGGAATAGGGGAAGCTGGGGAGAGGTAACTAGGTGTCCAACAGCTTTCTTAAGTTGAGAGACAAGAAACACCGGGTGTATTCTTGTTGTAGATGGAAGGGCCAGCTTGTAAGCAACACAGCCCACTCTTTGTGTGATTTCATAGGGCCCGTAGTACCTCGAACTGAGCTTGTCAAATGGTCGTCTAGCTAAGGATTGTTGCGGGTAAGGTTGCAGCTTAAGATACACATGATCACCCACTTTGAACTCCACTTCTCTTCCGTTCGACAAGTTGATCCTCTAGGGATGATAGAGCTGTAGTACCCGGGTGAAACTTGAATAATTGAGGGGGACTTCCTCCGTACAGAACTTTAAAAGGGGTGTAGCCTGTAGAGACATGGTACAAAGTGTTATACCAGTGTTCAGCCTATGGTATATACTTTATCGGGTAACGGCAAGGGCTGCAACAATCCCGCTGGGTTTAAACTAGAGGTCTTTGATTGTTGGCAAGTAGGGCAGACCTTTACATATGTTGCCACTTGTTTACGCATGCCCGACCAGTACCAATTCGCAGCCAACCTTTGATACATTTTATGGTCGCCTGAATGACCTCCCATCGGAGAATCATGATAGTCCTGTAGAAATTTATTCAATAATACAGAATCCTTTGGTATCACCACTCTTCCCTTATACTTTAACACATCATGTTCCAACTGGTAACCTTTAGGGACCTCCTTTCCTGCCCTCAAATCGTTGGTGAGTTGCTTAATAAAAGGATCCTCCTGAATTTGAGGGTAAAGATTAGACCATTTTACCCCCCCCCCCAATAAATTAGAGCACCTAACTCAATTGAACCAGGAAATTCACGTGACAACGCATTAGCGACCTTGTTTGAATTCCGGGCTTATAGTGAATTTCGAAGTCGAAACCCATTAATTTGCTTACCCACCGCTAATACTCAGAACCAACTTCCCACTTCTCTAACAAATATTTTAGATTTTGTTGGTTTGTTCGGATTATAAACCTCCTCCCCAAGAGATAGTGCCTCCATTTGAGCACTGCCAAAATAATAGCCATCAATTCTTTCTAGTAAATAGACTTTAGACGTGCCCTTACACCCAAAACCTTACTGAAATAAGTGATCGGGTGACCCTCTTGTAACAAGACTGCACCTAACCCAAATCCCGAATCATCTATTTCAATAATAAAATTTTTGGCCAAATCAGGCATGACAAGGATGGCAGCTTGCATAAGGACCAGTTTCAATTATTTAAACGCTGTCGTCGCTTCCTGGGTCCAACCAGGTGTCTCCACTTGCAAAATAATGAAATTTTTATATTACAATATATGTGAAAGGTATCACTATATTCTTACTTTTCCTAATAGTTGTGGTTAACATTTTTGCCATATATTTTTAGTAGGCGACGTGCATCTGGAGTTTCTATATATGTGAGTTGTTATAATATTTTTTAAGCCTGATATTTCTTATTTAAACTCATCAATTTTCTTCTTCTATTGTTTGGTATTTATGTGTAGTTTCTATTACAATTTTTATCGTTGTATTTATGTCTCATTTAATACCATTTCAACTCAGGTAAAAACTTAGATTACTATTATAATTAGTTCATAATTGTTTTCAAACAAAAAGTTGTTTGATGCTCGTGTGCGGAGCGCAGGCATAAATACTAGTTGCATAGTAAAATCTGGACGAATTATATTTGTTTCCTCAGTTCCTAGTAAATTTTTCCCTCAAGTGATTCCATCATAAGTTTTCTGTTAATAAAGTCCTTTTTGTTGTAGTGAGGCATCTTATGTAGATCATATCCGCTTTCATCATTACCGCACAAATAATCATTTCCACTTTTAAATTTCTTATAAATTAAAAGAAATTAGTTGTAGTTGCAAGATAAAACAACACAAAAGGTATAAAAATGAGTAATACATCAAATCAAAATTAAAACCAACAAGTCAAATAGTCAAATCAATCCAAACTCCGGTCAAAACAAGAATACGCAAAACTCGTTATATTTACGGATCTATTCCATGTATAAAGCCACAAGCTCCGATTATAATTATATATATTATCCTTTAGATTTTAGCGGGGATATTATAATCATTTTTCAAAACTTTTGGTATAGGTAATCAAATAAAACAAAGTTTTGAAAATAATAAATGAGAGAAATCACCAATTCCATGGCAAGTTATCTTTATTCAATAAAATAGACCTCGAAGGGTACTTAGACCAACAATTACAAATATTGTGGCTCCTAGAAATAATTAAACACAAAATTGTATACATCTATCTTTATCTAAAGAGATTAACTACAAATACAAATATTCAAAGCAAGCTTTTTCAATCAATCTCTCAATATATATAGGTATGTATAGGTAAGATTTTATGGATGTATCTATTGATTGCCTCTACAAATTCAATGCTTAAAAACCTTCAAAAATGTATATGTGTGTGTATAAATTTTTATATCAAGAATACAAAATCGATTCAAAATATACCAATATATAAATATATTTGAGGCGTCCGTTTAATTTAAAAATATTAAGTTATTTATTTGAGAACTAAGATATATAAGGCCCAATTATAGATAGTAATTAATTTATTATAATATGATATGATGCATTTCAAAACTTATAAGACGATCCATTATTATAAAATTAGATGGACAGATAAAGCAAATTAACTATCAGATATTATTCTCTGTAAAACAGATTTCATCTTAATTAGTTGTCTTATATAGTTAAAGAATTAATTAGTTGTCTTATATAGTTAAAGAATTAATATTATTCTCTGTAACACATATTTCATCTTGGATGGCCTAAACATATTCTGGGTTCATTTTGAGAAAGTTCTATCAGATATTAAAATGGACGAAACCTGATATAAATTATAGTTCCAAAAAATATTCAAAGTAATTTGTTACCACTGATTTCTTTGGGTTGATAGTAATGGAATGCTTTCTTTGTGATGCCAACATATAACCGATTAACTATGAGTAGACATAATTAATTTGATCTATATAAAATATATCTATATATATTTAGAAGCAACTTAGGCTTGTATGAATGTCTTGATTGATAAATAGAAGGATAAATTAAGTACTAAATGAGACTTTATGCGCATTAACTGCTACATACAATAATAGATGAACTTAAGTTGTGAATAATGGATCGTCCTACGTGATGCATTTTATCGAATTTGTGATGTTCTGAAAAATTAGAAATCAAGAGATAAAACATTGGGTACTTCTAATATATTGCTGGATATACAAGTTGCAAATTTTTTTAATTATGGATTATGGATGGGTATAAAAGTTTAGACACCCTGATCCCTAGAGCCAGTCTACTGACTAACGCTAAGGAATAAAATGAGATTTACAATATGTGAATTATGAAAACAAGTGACCCAGAATGCCATATGTCATAATGTGCGAGAAATACGAAGATTAGGCGAATTACTTGTAGATGAAGCATAGAGCAACTCTAAACATTACTTTGCATTTTTCTAGAATATAATATAGTGGGAATATAAATTGAATCATCTCAAAACTATTTTTTATTAACGAATCTCTAAAACGATTATGTATTTGAGTTAATTACCCTTTCAAATGTTCAGGTAAAGGTCTTTCCATGACGGGTTTTATTACATGTTTCATATAACGTGGACGATAAAAAAAGGGCCATGTCGTATGTCATTTTCCGGTAAAGGTCCTTTCATGTTCCGGTAGAGGCATATGTCATTCATGTGACTTACTCATGTCAAATAATCAGTTATTCTAAAACCTCAAGGTGTTAGAGAATAGCCCTTTCCAAGATCTTATATTATTCTAACACTCCCCCTCACTCGAAAGCCCATTTATGGGTCGAAGAGTGGATCACGGGCGCCCATCTTTGGGGCATAAATTTGCCTTTCGTGTCCCTCATAAATTGTGAGAAATGTTGGGGGTGGCAGGGATCGAACCTGAGTCCTCTGCCGGCCTGAGCTCTGATACCATGTCAAGGAACCAGTTACTCTAAAACCTCAAGGTGTTAGAGAATGGCCCTTTCCAGGATCTTATATTATTCTAACAACTCATATCCTTTGAAAGATATATATATATATATATGTATGTATATATATATATTTGTGTATGTGTGTATGTGTGTGTGTGTTTGTAGAATAATTGATGGGTGCAGATGGAAACCTATAGTGACAACACTCTTTTAGAAAAAATAAATAAAATACAATCTTCTTTGAGACTTGATATGCTCACTTTTTTAACGATTTATTTTGCCCTAATTTGTTACGAGGTGCTTCTACCGGACACAATAAAGTAAGAAGGATGACAATTTGTAATATTGATATCCTTCCTAAATTACTATGAGGAACAAAAATATAAGTGTGTATATTTATTTAGAGAAACTTAAAAAGATTAAACTCTTAGATTGCACGCATAAAAAATCTAATCATTTCTGTAATATTGTTTTTAAGAATGAAGCTACTGTACATTTCATTTTACTTTATAGCGCACGCCATTTACTTTGAAATTTTTCTTTCAAAATAGATAACTGAAGCTATTTAATCAAGTTTCTTTTCCCAAAGAAAACCCAAATTTCTTTATATTTTCTTATTCTTTAAATGCAGTATATTTTAAAACATAAAAAAATAAAAAGTATCATACAATTTAAATAATTTTAGTTAGTTCTGTAAACAAAACTCCAACAATCTACATGTATCATATGCAGATTTTTTTCTGTTCGATATCATAGTCAATATGGAAGAAATAATTTCACATATGAATTGATATGAAACTCGTATTCAATAATAGCACAATGAGTTCAGTAGTAAAGCCAATGTCACCAATTTGATATAATTATAGGTTTGAATGTTCGATTTGGACTCATTCCAAGACAAATTGAAAAAAGGAGGTTATTTGAAGTCACCAACTTGTAGGTTAATGTATGTATAACAAACGGGTAATTAAGATTTTGTAACTATTATTAATTAAGTGTATGTATGTGTGTTCGTGGATATGAGCATAGTTGGATGAACTAAAGACTTAGAAGGGACGGTGGTATAGCTAGTTAATCCATTGGGTAATCACCATGTATATGGACAAGAAGGATGTATGTGCTTGGTGTATGTAAATATAGAGATCGAGGGTTATAACGGTGGAGAAAGTAGATACAGAAGAATGAAACTACTGATTCTTCGTGGTGTCGATGAAGCTTTATTCCGACTGATTACCTCTGAAATAAATTTTTGTTAAGTATTTACTTATTATGTGGGTGTGAAAAAAATATTAATATTACATTACTTTTGTATAATTTATGAAAATAAAATATTCCACTTAATATTGCACTATATTGTCCTAATGATTTAATGCGTGGATTTTGCATAAGAACTCCAACAATATGGGTTATAATTGTGCATTACCATCAAATTAATTATTTTATATACTCATATTAGTATGTAATATGTGCCATGTATATATATTCTAATTTTAATATGTTGCTGGTGGATTCGAACGTTACACTTATATATTGTAAATTATAAATTTTAATTTTGATGTGACACCAAATTGAGTGACAAGATTAACTACCAACAAAACTTTCATTATTTGGTCTTAATATAATAATATAGATTGATATCAATATATATGTACACATATATGCTATATGTAATATAAAAATTTAAGTGTAAAAATATATACGGAAACAAGACACGTACTTTCTCTATTAATATGGAATAAAAAATAGCATGGTTTTAATAAATTTGATAAATATGTATATTTATCTTTTGCAAAAATACCTTAAAATAATATATTGAATGTTATGTTTCAGTTAATCTTAAATGTAATTATTTATTATTTTGGTTGATAAAATAAATATAAAAACAAACTTTTTCTTTTAAAAACATGAAAAATATAATTTTAAACATAAAATGTAATATAAGTCTTTTTTAGGTAAACCTGGTCAATCTTGTTAATCTTATATCCACACAAAGGGCACAAATTAGGTTACCCCGAAAATTTCTCATTGCTGCCGCAGGGGCAGCCTCTAAGAAATAACAATCCCAAATACAATACATCCTAGCTCAAAATTGCCTAAATCTCAAACACAATTGAAAGATGAGGAGATTTACAGGGACTATTCCGGAGGATCTAATAAGAGATATATTGCTGCGCCTTCCTTCAGAGACTGTAGTTGAATTAAAATTGGTTTGCAAATCGTGGCTGGCCCTCATTTCAAGCCCTAATTTCGCTAAAGCTCACCTTGCAATCACAGCCGCCGAAGAAAAAGACGTTCTACACATCGTCCGCACTTACGTCAATGGAAATAAATCAATTTCACTCATCAACCTCGGTACTCAGCAACTTGTCAGTACACCTCATTTTCCATCAATATTTCGTGATAAACTTGTTGGTTGTGCTTGTGGTATTGTCTGTCTTCGTTCTACTAATGGCACTAATATGTACCTTTGGAACCCCGCTACTAATCTTTCCAAACGCATTCCCTCCCCCTCCTTTCGTTGCGATGATGATGATGCTCTAGGGTTTGGTTTTGATGAGATTGACAACGATTTCAAGATTCTTAGGGTTGCTTGGAAATTGAAGCCGAAATTTTCACATCGGAAATACTATGCTCGAGATTGTGAAGAAATTTATGTTGAGGTCTATTCTTCGAACACAAATGCTTGGCAAAAGCTTGGTGATAATAAACCTACTGATCTTCCTTACAAGTTTGGTGAATTTCATGTTACTGTCAACACTGGACTTCTCTGTTGGGCTGGATGTTATGGCATCATCACTTTCGACTTGCACACTGAAGTCCTTACTTGCGATGGTATTAACTACCCGGTTCCTACTTTTGATGGTAACATGAGTAACATCAACAACTATAATGATATGGATAGTCATGCTCTTGTCACCAACTTCAAGGATTCTATTGCTGTCATTATATATAAGCGTAGTAATTATCAACGTATTTATAAGTTGAATTTGTGGGCGTTGGATAATGTGGAATGTCTTCGTGGTGGTGGAATCGATGCTTCATGGACTTTAATCTTCAACATTGATGTGAATTTGCCTATTGACTTTGTTCAAGGTTACCTTAATAGTGGTGATCTCCTACTTGATCTGTACCAGAACAGTTGGTATTTGTACAATCCCGACAACAAAGAAGCCAAATATTTCACCCAATCATTCTACCTTGGTCAAATCTACAAATATTGCAAGAGCCTTTTCACAATCCCGGGGTTTAAACAAGTCAACTGGAATGCTCCTCCTGAAGCTAGCTGATAAACATGGAGAGGAGTACTTATTCTGGTGTTCTTGCATATCCCGGTTATTGTTTTTTTTTTTTTTTATGAATGCATCATTAAACTAAGATCCTTAAGTTATACTTTATCAACGTCATGTGGAATGCTAGCTCTATAATGTTTTATTTCTTACCATAAATTGGCAAAGAATTTAAGTTGCTTTGATATCCTTGTGTGCATTTTAATTAATGGATTTCCTTAGATTTTCAAAAGGTTAACATCAACTGGTAGTGTTTTAAAGTTTACAAGTGTTACTGAGAGGTAGTATATATTCTTCTGTGCGTTTACTGTGTCTCCATATCTTAGTGATGAGGATTTGAACTAGTTACATGTCGCGCTCAACTTCAGACTACTATCATGTACAGGACATTGTTGTGCTCATTGTACGTGCTTGTAACTACATAGGTCCGAGCATGTATCTATTTGTTATTCGTAATGCTCCTTGGATCCTCTAACTTGTCATACCATTATAGTAACCAGCACTGGATCTATAGAGAAAAGCCTGAATTTTTTTAAGTACTTGTCAATCTTCAATATCATTCATTTAACAAGTTGAATTTTGTACTTACATGTATTACATTGAAGTCTAATTAGAAATTTATATCATATCTTAAAAAACAAAGATTTAATTAGTGAGTATTTGTTAACCTAGCTAGATCAGTGGTCTTATTTAGCAGAAACACAAAATAAGCAATTCCTATGAATTATGATTGCAGTAGTATAGGAGCTAGCTGCAGTGATGTAAGTACTAGTGTTGAGTGGAAAAGAGGATCAGTAAATTACATAGGTTACTTGAGTACTCGCATATCTTTAAGACAGATAAAGTGATTGAATTTTAACTAATTCTAAACTGGGAAAAGGAAATTCTGAAATCATTGATCATTGATTAAGGATATACAAATATGTGTAAAGGTGATCCTTAAAAAAATTAATTCTTTTACAAGAGCTCTATTTGTGAATGACAATGTGTAGCCTTATAGTATCTACAGGACAAGCTACCCTTCAATCCTGGCCGGTTAAGTTAAAGAGAACTCTTTTGTAATGTCGCTTATCCAATGACAGGGACCTTATAAATCTCTTTAAAGCAATATATAACTTGAGTTCTTACTAGACCAGCTACAAGTTATGTAAGTCTCATATGTGTTTATCATGCATGAAGATCCTCAATTGGAAGCCCCTGTATATGTATTCTAACGGGTGCTTATTCAAATATGGCAACATGTATAGTTTCATGGGGATCTTATAAATTCGTGCTTTGAACCGACTTGGATAGGTGATCTTACTATATTTTTTAGCTTGCAATGGTAACTGCTGTCATTAATACTTTTAGCTTCAAGCTCCGACGAACATTTTATGCCTAGACAGTAACAACATATAGAACAGTGACTTGATGGATTTGAAACTGTATATATACTCTTTTAAAAGAAATCACTATCTATAATATGGGTCACTCGTATACTCTTATTAATGTTGAGCTGTACAAGGGATATAAAACAAAAAAAAAGGCTGGTATTTGTTAAACAGAGCAGTTTTCATATCCGTACCTACTTATTGAAGGTATACTGCATGTTGCATTGGATGGTTTTGGCTAAAATAATGAATTACAGGATGTATATTACTTTAGATCTTGCAATACAACCTTTACTTGCTACTATCAACATACCTAGCTTGTTGCTACAGACTCTGTATTGTGACTAGGCTAATGGGAAACTCAGGCATGGGTGACGACCCAAAATAATATTTTTCTGTCGTATTATCAGAACTGTTAGGCTGCTCTACACCTACTTGAGTAAGTACCTTTTCAAGCTCAGTCATCAAACAGCACGGTCAAGATGACGGCGCCATATCTTTTATCGTATTTCCTTTATACCGATGGCTACATCTGTGTTGATTGCCGTTCTACAATGTTGAAATCCATTTGTGCGATAAATTAACTTCTTACATATATGTTTACAGTTCACAATTTAAATCTTGTATTACAACCTTTTCCTTTTATGTGTTCCATTGTAGGGAGGAATCTGGTTCAAGATATAAGTCCTGTAAATTTTGCATTGAAATTTCTTTTTAATTAGACTTACGAATTATAAGTTGAATTTGTTTAACTTTTGTGTTTTGTTATGCCCTACACTGCACTTAGATACTTGGAATGTGATGTCTGACTCAATTTGGTACTTCCAAATTGCAATTAGATACTTGCAATTGAGCTCACCTTAGTTTTGTTGGGAAGGTTCAGTTTCAACAGGGAGATTGTGAGATGTAAAATTCATCAAAGTTGAAGTAACGTCCGACAACCAGGGGGCTGATTTAGCTCATTTATTCCAATTTCATTCCCATCATAGTGTTGTTGTAGCTCACGTACAACTTGTTTTATTGTTGGCCTTTTCCTCCCATTGGACTTTAAGCATCTATAAGCAATGTTAGCAAAAGCCTTCCCGCCCTCACTGGTAATCGGTGAATCAAGAATATCCAATATACGATTTTCTTTCATATCCGATGAAAAAAGTTTTGCTAAACTTCGTGCTTCAATCTCAGTGACCTAGGTGGCAAGATTGGTTTCAGTCGGGTCAAAAACTCAACATGAACTACCCCAAAGCTATAAACATCACTTTTATCTGTAAATTGACTTGACCAGAAGTATTCAGGATCTAAGTAACCGAATGTACCTTGTACTCTTGTAGTCAGGTGAGTTTGGTCAACTGAAATTGATCTTGAAGTTCCAAAGTCTGCCACTTTTGCTATGTACTTTTTGTCCAAAAGTATATTTGATGACTTCATATCTCGATGATATATTGACAATGATGCGGCGGAGTGTAAATAACAAAGAGCTCCTGCAATTTATGTGGCCACACATACCCAGACATCCCGTGTAAGTGGATGGTATTCATTTTGCTGGCGAATATATATATATATATATATATATATATATATATATATATATATACTGTATCAGTGTTCCGTTAGGGATAAACTCATAAACTACTAAAGGGACATCCGTCTCCAAGCAGCATCCATGTAGCTTTACTATATTTATGTGGTTTATTTGCGATAAAATAGCAACCACGTTAATAAAGTGTTCGAGTTTATTTTCATCTTCTATCTTGGATTTTTTAACTGCTATGCTATGAACTAATGTTTTACAGGAAGCTGAAGTAGTATTACGATAATAAATATGATAATAGTTGGATTACAATGACACTGACTCCTCACTTTCGCGAGGTAAGACTTTCCCAAATACTCTCACAATAAAATTATAATCAGATAACTCCTCAATGTTAATCCCCCATTTGTTATATCCTCATTACAATATTAAATGTTGTGAAGTTCCTGTTATACCCCTGCTGCTATGTCATTATTTCCCTTGTGACATGTTGACCTATCCTGACGCTGTCTTCTTTTGTAAGTCAATAATATAGGTTGTCTATTGTCATTCCTAGAATTACCCCCGGCGAGAAGATTTACCTTGTCCTCAAGGTGTAAATCAGGGAAAAACTGGATGATATTGCTGGAGTGCTCCCAAGTAGATTCACTTTCTGGAAGACCTTCCCATTTAATGAGCACTTCATGATCTGTTGCTTGCCCTGCGGAAGAAGTCCTAATTTCCATTACCTGCTCAGGCTTACTCTCCATCACCATTGACTTCGTGGGAATAGGGGAAGCTGGGGAGAGGTAACTAGGTGTCCAACAGCTTTCTTAAGTTGAGAGACAAGAAACACCGGGTGTATTCTTGTTGTAGATGGAAGGGCCAGCTTGTAAGCAACACAGCCCACTCTTTGTGTGATTTCATAGGGCCCGTAGTACCTCGAACTGAGCTTGTCAAATGGTCGTCTAGCTAAGGATTGTTGGGGGTAAGGTTGCAGCTTAAGATACACATGATCACCCACTTTGAACTCCACTTCTCTTCGACTCAAATTTTCCTGCAACTTCATTCGATGCTGGGCTTGTAAAAGGTTAGCTTTCAAGTCATCGAGAATGGCATCCCGTTCGACAAGTTGATCCTCTAGGGATGATAGAGCTGTAGTACCCGGGTGAAACTTGAATAATTGAGGGGGACTTCCTCCGTACAGAACTTTAAAAGGGGTGTAGCCTGTAGAGACATGGTACGAAGTGTTATACCAGTGTTCAGCCTATGGTATATACTTTATTGGGTAACGGCAAGGGCTGCAACAATCCCGTTGGGCTTAAACTAGAGGTCTTTGATTGTTGGCAAGTAGGGCAGACCTTTACATATGTTGCCACTTGTTTACGCATGCCCGGCCAGTACCAATTCGCAGCCAACCTTTGATACATTTTAAGGTCTCCTGAATGACCTCCCATCGGAGAATCGTGATAGTCCTATAGAAATTTATTCAATAATACAGAATCCTTTGGTATCACTACTCTTCCCTTATACTTTAACACATCATGTTCCAACTGGTAACCTTTAGGGACCTCCCTCCCTGCCCTCAAATTGTTGGTGAGTTGCTTAATAAAAGGATCCTCCTGAATTTGAGGGTAAAGATCAGACCATTTTACCACCCCCCTGAAGAAATTAGAGCACCTAGCTCAATTGAACCAGGAAATTCACGTGACAACGCATCAGCAACCTTGTTTGAATTCCAGGCTTATAGTGAATTTCGAAGTCGAAACCCATTAAATTGCTTATCCACCGCTAATACTCATGAGAACCAACTTCCCGCTTCTCTAATAAATATTTGAGACTTTGTTGGTTTGTTCGGATTATAAACCTCCTCCCCAAGAGATAGTGCCTCCATTTGAGCACTGCCAAAATAATAGCTATCAATTCTTTCCCGTAAATAGACTTTAGACGTGCCCTTACACCCAAAACCTTACTGAAATAAGCGATCGGGTGACCCTCTTGTAACAAGACTGCACCTAACCCAAATCCCGAATCATCTATTTCAATAATAAAATTTCTGGCAAAATCAGGCATGACAAGGATGGGAGCTTGCATAAGGGCCAGTTTCAACTGTTTAAACGCTGTCGTCGCTTCCTGAGTCCAACCAGGTGTCTCCTAATCGTTGTTATAATATGTGAAAGGTATCACTATATTCTTACTTTTCCTAATCGTTGTGGTTAACATTTTTGTCATATATTTTTAGTAGGCCACATGTATCTGGAGTTTCTATATATGTGAGTTGTTATAATATTTTTTAAGCCTGATATTTCTTATTTAAACTCATCAGTTTTCTTCTTCGATTGTTTGGTATTTATGTGTAGTTTCTATTACAATTTTTATCATTGTATTTATGTCTTATTTAATACCATTTCAACTCAAGTAAAACTTATACTACTATTATAATTAGTTCATAATTGTTTTCAAACAAAAAATTGTTTGATGCTCGTGTGCGGAGCGCAGGCATAAATACTAGTTGCATAATAAAATCTGGACGAATTATATTTGTTTCCTCAGTTCCTAGTAAATTTGTCCCTCAAGTGATTCCGTCATAAGTTTTCTGTTAATAAAGTCCTTTTTGTTGTAGTGAGGCATCTTATGTAGATCATAGCCGCTTTCATCATTACCGCACAAAGAATCATTTTCACTTTTAAATTTCTTATAAAATAAAAGAAATTATTTTAAAAATTCAAACCAACAAGTCAAATAGTCAAATCAATCCAAACTCCGGTCAAAACAAGAATACACAAAACTCGTTATATCTACGGATCTATTCCATGTATAAAGCCACAAGCTCCGATTATAATTATATTATTCTTTAGATTTTAGCGGGGTTAATATAATCATTTTTCAAAACTTTTGGTATAGGTAATCAAATAAAACAAAGTTTTGAAAATAATAAATGAGATAAATCACCAATTCCATGGCAAGTTATCTTTATTCAATAAAATAGACCTCGAAGGGTAGTTAGACCAACAATTACAAATATGGTCGCTCCTAGAAATAAACACAAAATTGTATACATCTATCTTTATCTAAAGAGATCAACTACAAATACAAACATTCAAAGCAAGCTTTTTCATTCAATCTCTCAATATATATAGCTATGTGTAGGTAAGATTTTATGGATGTATCTATTGATTGCCTCTACAAATTCAATGCTTAATAAACCTTCAAAAATGTATATATGTGTGTGTGTAAATTTTTATATCAAGAATACAAAATTAATTCAAAATATACCAATATATAAATATATTTGAGGCGTCCGTTTAATTTAAAAATATTAAGTTATTTATTTGAGAACTAAGATATATAAGGCCCAATTATAGATAGTAATTCATTTATTATAATATGATATGATGCATTTCAAAACTTATAAGACGATCCATTATTATAAAATTAGATGGACATATAAAGCAAATTAACTTGGAGTTGGGGAACGAATCCATCTTAATTAGTTGTCTTATATAGTTAAAGAATTAATATTATTCTCTGTAAAACAGATTTCATCTTGAAAGGCCTAAACATATTCTGGGTTCATTTTGAGAAAGTTCTATCAGATATTAAAGTGGACGAAACCTGATATAAATTATAGTTCCAAAAAATATTCAAAGTAATTTGTTACCACTGATTTCTTTGGGTTGATAGTAATGGAATGCTTTCTTTGTGATGCCAACATATAACCGATGAACTATGAGTAGACATAATTAATTTGATCTATATAAAATATATCTATATATATTTAGAAGCAACTTAGGCTTGTATGAATGTCTTGATTGATAAATAGAAGGATAAATTAAGTACTAGATAAGACTTTATGCGTATTAACTGCTACATACAATAATAGATAGACTTAAGTTGTGAATAATGGATCGTCCTACGTGATGCATTTTATCGAATTTGTGATGTTCTGAAAAATTAGAAATCAAGAGATAAAACATTGGGTACTTCTAATATATTGCTGAATATACAAGTTGCAAAATTTTTTAATTATGGATTATGTATGGGTATAAATGTTTAGACCCGTAAGAAAACATGGGCACCATTTTTGAATCTCGCCTAGGGCACCCTGATCCCTACAGCCAGTCTACTGACTAATGCTAAGGAATAAAATGAGATTTACAATGAGTGAATTATGAAAACAAGTGACCCATAATGCCATATGTCATAATGTGCGAGAAATACGAAGATTAGGTGAATTACTTGTAGAGGAAGCATAGAGCAACTTTAAACATTACTTTGCATTCTTCTAGAATATAATATAGAGGGAATATAAATTGAATCATCTCCAAACTATTTTTTATTAACGAATCTCTAAAACGATTATGTATTTGAGTTAATTACCCTTTCAAATGTTCAGTTAAAGGTCTTTCCGTGACGGGTTTTTTTACACGTTTCATATAACGTTGATGATAAAAAAAGGGCCATGTCGTATGTCATATTCCGGTAAAGGTCCTTTCATGTTCCGGTAGAGGCATATGTCATTCATGTGACTTACTCATATCCTTTGAAAGATATATATATATATATGTATATATATATATTTGTGTATGTGTGTATATGTGTGTGTGTTTGTATAATAATTGATGGGTGCAGATGGAAACCTATAGTGACAACACTCTTTTAGAAAAAATAAATTAAATACAATATTCTTTGAGACTTGATATGATCACTTTTTTAACGATTTATTTTGCCCTAATTTGTAACGAGGTGCTCCTACCGGACACAATAAAGTAAGAAGGATGACAACTTGTAATATTAATATCCTTCCTAAATTACTATGAGGAACAAAAATATAAGTGTGTATATTTATTTAGAGAAACTTAAAAAGATTAAACTCTTAGATTGCACGCATAAAAAATCTAATCATTTCTGTAATATTGTTTTTAAGAATGAAGCTACTGTACATTTCATTTTACTTTATAGCGCACGCCATTTACTTTGAAATTTTTCTTTCCAAATAAAGTTTCTTTTCCCAAAGAAAACCCACATTTCTTTATATTTTCTTATTCTTTAAATGCAGTATATTTTAAAACATAAAAAAAAATAAAAAGTATCATACATTATTAATAATTTTAGTTAGTTCTGTAAACAAAACTCCAGCAATCTACATGTATCATATGCAGATTTTTTTCTGTTAGATATCATAGTCAATATGGAAGTAATAATTTCACATATGAATTGATATGAAACTGGTAGTCAATAGTAGCACAATGAGTTCAGTATCAAAGCCAATATCACCAATTTGATATAATTATAGGTTTGAATGTTCGATTTGGACTCATTCCAAGACAAATTGAAAAAAAGAGGTTATTTGAAGTCACCAACTTGTAGGTTAATGTATGTATAACAAACGAGTAATTAAGATTTTGTAACTATTATTAATTTAGTGTATGTATGTGTGTTCGTGGATATGAGCATAGTTGGATGAACTAAAGACTTAGAAGGGATGGTGGTATCGCTAGTTAATCCATTGGGTAATCACCATGTATATGGACAAGAAGGATGTATGTGCTTGGTGTATGTAAATATAGAGATCGAGGGTTATAACGGTGGAGAAAGTAGATAAAGAAGAATGAAACTACTGATTCTTCGTGGTGTTAATGAAGCTTTATTCCGACTGATTAACTCTGAAACAAATTTGTGTTAAGTATTTACTTATTATGTGGGTGTGAAAAAATTATTAATATTACATTACTTTTGTATAATTTATGAAAATAAAATATTCCACTCAATATTGCACTATATTGTCCTAATGATTTAATGCGTGGATTTTCCATAAGAGCTCCAACAATATGGTTTATAATTGTGCCTTACTATCAAAATATTAATATATTTGAATTATAATTAGAGGGAAGGGAAAGGATGAGACAGAAGAGATGTGTTAATCACAGATAATATATATTATGTAAATATATTGTTACATAGGTGTACACTATGTAACTTAAAAGGTCTAAAGTTTTAAGAAATTTTCCTATATATATATATACATAAATATATATATACATAAATACATATATATCTGTATGTATATATGTATATAGGGACTTATCCCCAATCATTGTTGGATGGGATACACCAGCTGCAATGTTTCATATCGGTGTATCGCAACCAAGTTGGCTGTGGATAATTTGCCTATATATTTATAACAAAATCCTAGCAACAAAACTTTACATATAAATTTCACAAAAAAAAGATTAACCATCATAATCTTCTTCACTTTTATCGTCGTCCACTACATTTTTCTCTCAAATTCGTTGATTCTCCTTTAATACTTACTATCATGATTCGTTGATTCTTCCACTACATTAGTTGTACCACTATCATGAGAAAGAAGACTCTCTGCATAAATATCTGACTCATAGTATTGATGTAGACCCCTTATTCTTAATTCCTCTAATACTTCTTCTTAACTAGATAGTACTAAAAAACTTTTCTTGTCTTGCCAAAAGTAAAAGATTGTCAAGCTTCAAAAATGCCGATGGCTGGTAAAATGTGGATGCTACATTAAGGAAACCTATTGGTCCAAGTATTCCCTTCTTCGTCCCTTTACAATAATCATGTGACTCCAATTTTCACAGATTGTCATCACATCCTGAATGATACATAAAAGGGCACACAAAGCGATAGATGCCCGGATATAATACTTCAAAATGTGATACTCACTTTCTGTTACAATAGTTACAACTGTAATACAACAAAAAAATACTACTTTATATAAGAAATTCGGGTTGCAGCTCAATTCTTCTATTAACCAATACAATACTAGTAAAAATGTTGACCAAAATTGATGATGTGCCGTGTGGGGTCCACCTCTGCTGACTGTTTATATGGCAGTGATAACGTCAGCATATGGGACCCACCTTTAATGATGTCAAAGTAGAAAAATATTAAGATTAAAAAAACTTATTTTCCATTTTTTCTTCTATTTAATTGGAAATACTGAGTTAGTGTGAGTAAAATTTTACATGGACATTCGATTCACCTAACCAATAGTAATATTAATAAATCTTATTGATATTGGCATCATAAAATTAAAATTTCATTCTAAATTTCAACTTATAAGATATATTTTTAATAAACTTCATTTCAGAAAGATTATTGTTAACACTACGCCATAATTGCACATAGGCAACCCCTACTATACAGTTCCATAAGGCCTAAATGGTGTTGCATAAGGTAATAGGAAACACCAGGGAGGGGTTGCCAATGTGGAAGTGGCCGCAGACACCTTGTGCAACACCTCTAAGTATTGCATTATGCTGATTTTGCAATAGTATAGGCAAATATTCGCAACAACACTTAGTGTTGCATAAGGCATGACAGGACATTAAACTAGGTCCTACATGGCAAGTGACACATCAGATGCCAGGTCAGCAGCAAGGGTCCACCTGCCACATCAGCTGTGGGTCCCACTTTGCCACGTCAGCAATGGGACCTATATTGCCACGTCATCTGTGGGGCCCACTTTGTTTATGCAGCACCATGTTAGTAAATAATTTTAAAAAAATTAGAACATGAATATAACAAATAAATTTTAAGAATAGTACAATACTTAAGGAAACACTAAATAACCACCTACAACACCAGAAAGCAAATGCAACGCCTGAAGTGCCACGTCAGCTACCACGTCAGCATGCCACGTCAGCATTTTGGGCCCCACATATGGGACCCACTGATGTCATGTCAGCATGCCACGTCACCAGTGGGCCCGGATGCGGGACCCACGAATGCCACGTCAGCAAAAAATGACCCCTTCAGTGGGACCCACATGCCGTGTCAGCATGCCACGTCAGCTATTGTGGGTCCCAAACATGCCACCTCAGATTTATTTTCCATGTCATCATTTATTAAATAAAAAAAATTATCTAATGCAACGCTATGACCTCTACTGTTGCATGTTGCGTAACACTAACATTTATTAGCAACGGTAGCTTCAATGTACTGCAATGCTTTCTCCACTGTGTTGCAATAAACTGAAAATTTTGTAGATAATGCAACGCTTTTCGTGCAATGCTGGATAAAAATCGTTGCCTATGTGCACTTATGGCTTAGTGTAAATTAGAATTTAATGTTATATTATAGTTTAAAAACTATAATATGTTAGTTAATATATAATTGACCTTTTTTACTAAAAATACTATATTGTTTATAGACTAAACTACATAATGTGAATTAAACACTATTTTCTAAAAAAAATTGAACTATAAAATATTCACTTTTTTCGCAAAGGATAGGGTAAGTTAAGCGTAAATATTTAAGTTACATGTGCACGAGGTAAACCGGCAACAAACTGTGCCGCAAGATCACGTTGAGTTGCAAATCCTATCCGTCTAAATACATGTTCAGCTAAATCAGCACTTATTACATTCTTATTCATGAATTTTGTACTCTTCTAAAAAATTATACAGCGTCACAAGCCAACTAAACCAAAGCTGTCTAAAGCAAATATCATAAAATTATGTTGGTTATTTCAACATACTTGATCTTGCTTATTTAGCTTTACTTCCACTACTTAAATTGCCACATGAACAACAATGAATGCCCTGTTACAAAATTCTATTAAAGGAAAAACACCTATAAAATAAACACGAGTATGTTTCCCCCATCCCAACTGTAAACCAAAGGATTAGTTGGTCTAAGAGTTAATCTTACTTCATCGGGAGGAGTAAGAAATTTTACCGGTGGCTCCTTTTTAGCTGGGATTCCTGCCCTACAGATTACATCATATAACACTTATCTAACCATATCATATAGATATAAAACCAAACTATTTCTGAAAATGCACAATATTATCTCCAAATATATCCATACGGGTGAAGCATAAAAGGAAAAGTGCACCATCTGGTAAAAAAGGAAACACGAGCCTATAACGTAAAATCATTTGGTACCCCAATGGCGTCATGTATTGACCCAACCCTTCTTTAGGAGTAGACAATAGAAAATTTTGAGCATGCTCGGATTCCAGACAATGGAACACTGCTGCTTATCGCTTGTAAAAGTTAAATTCAGTGGGTAGATTTTTTGAAATACCGCTAAAGTACTGACCTGCCAAGTAGTGCACTAGTTTTGTGGGGAAGACCCTTTGGTTGTGGATTGTGCCAAATCCATATCAGAGAATAACAACTTTAGAGATTCTTGTGCTGAAACAAAACAATCTCTATAAGTAATTTTATCACACTCTTGTAAAATCTGCTTTTGCAGATCAACGAACTAAATCCGAGAAGCCACAATGGCAAAAAAATTAGCATCACCTGCCGCATATACACCTAACCCACCCCTTCGAATAGGTAGGCTTGTTAGTCTTCATTGAAAGGCACCAAATCCAAGTCTTTCATACGCCACAGTATGAAGGGTTTCGAGCACATAAACGCAACGGAAACAATAATTAAAAACATGAAAAACTATAATTTTCGAAATCCACTGCAGGATCCATGCGAAAAGCAAATATTTAATTCGTAGATCAGATTGTTTACCTTAAGAAGCTTTACAAATTGATTGACTAATGGAGATCCAAAGTTTGTTCAATCACCACGCATCCCGCTCTCGCGATCTACGCTCTATCGGTATCCACACGAATGCTTGAACGCAAGGATTGGATGTGTACTAGAACAAATTCGTTTCTTCTTGCTCTCTCCATCTTCTCTCTTGGTGGCTAAGGTTTTAGTAAAAGTCTTGCACACAAAATCAGCCACACAAGAGATATTATATAAAGAGTAGAAAAAGAATTAAAACACTTAACTAATTAGTAGTTATTATTATTTTGAAATTCCTATTTGTTAAATAATTAAGTCATACTTAATTATTTAACAACTGAATTTCATAATTAATATTAGTAAATTCGAATATCAATATTTATCTAATTAATTAAGTCATACTTAATTAATATTATAAATAATTTGAATTACTTTAATATAATGTAAATTCAATTTAAATTAAATAGTCCTTCAAGCATATTTGTGTGTGACCCTATAGGTTATTATTACGTTGGCAACGAATTTTAAATCTAATTTCAAATCGTAAACAGTGAGCGGCATCTAGTAATACATCATTGCTACTCAAGTAATAATAATTGAATCGGTGATCGATTAAACCTTTCATGAATAATGTATAATATAATATAATCCCTTTAACCAAATATTATAGATTAAACTAGAGGCATGTAATGTGTCATCCTCATAAATGTTTAATCCAGGTTTCCTTGATCAATGAGTACACTATCATATCAAATCAACATTTGAGTGTGACCACACATTTCATAGTCTAGCTCACACAAGAGGCCAATAATATTTCTAATGTCCACTTTTATCATTACCCAGTCAAGGATAACTTTTATCCAATGTCCACTTTTATATTTCTCATACGATTCATAATATATCCAATATCCACTTTTATCATTACCGAGTCAAGGACAACTTTTAATGGAATCAATGTATATTAATTCTTGTATAGAAATATAATGACTTAGGTCTACAGACCATTACACCATTATCACTGTGAGAATTACTTATGACACAACAGACATGTGGAATCTCACATCGGGTATGTCCATCACCATGTTCATTTATGTGTTTTTGACTTTAGTATCACAATATCTGTGATCAATGAGATGTGATCATTAGTCAACAAACACACCAGTCTTAATGCATTATTATTGTCCCTTAATAATAATACTCGACTAGGGACCTTTAGGAATATTGATTCTATTCTCATAATCTCATTTCTAAGTCACGTACTTAGAGATATAGAATTCATATCATATTTCAAGAACATTTATTAATCTAGCATTTATACCGCAATAAATTAAGAATTAATAAATTATAAAAAGAATAATCGATAGAACATATATATTAATAATCCAAATGTCTTAAACTAAAATATCAATGCCTTTCCTAAAGTGGTGTCGAACTGAGATGAAACTTCTCTAAAGTACTACGGTGGATAAGTGTGTGGAGAATAATTCAGTTTACTCAGAACCATGCAAACTCGAAGG
Source organism: Apium graveolens (assembly GCF_009905375.1). Classification (NCBI taxonomy): domain Eukaryota; kingdom Viridiplantae; phylum Streptophyta; class Magnoliopsida; order Apiales; family Apiaceae; genus Apium; species Apium graveolens. The sequence goes on along the minus strand of NC_133654.1, from coordinate 8,963,610 downwards.
AGCACTAGGTCATATTGAGGATCATTAAGCTTCTTGAATGCACCCATAAGCTCTACATATTTAGACACACTATTCTTATCAAAATCCTTGAAAAAACAACATTCATGCTTATAACTCCACCAAGAAGCTTAACACCAAAATGAGGTCTACAAATATCCGGAGGAAAGAGCCATTCCTTAAATATACATGGATCATTATATGCCAAAATACCAATTTCCTTGTAATATTCATATCTAAACCCAAACCAGGCCCTAAGATTGGATAATATTTAAGGCATTAGGTTAACTGTATCTCTGATTGAAGTATCATAATCCATATACCATGCATATTCCGAAAGAACACAAACATCCCTAATTATGAGATTTAATGGATGTAACTTAAAAACAAACAAGAGAAGCCCTAACAAATCCCTTTGTTGTATCCCACAAGATGACGAGATGAACCATTTCCCAAAAATAGCCTAGTTCGTATCCATATAGAAACTCTACCCAAGAAGAGATAGATGGATACATTGCCCCAACTTCATGTGACTTCTTTTATCTGTCAATCATACTAAAGGCATTTTTGAAATCTACCAATAACATTGATATGTTAGGGTTTGACCAATGAGCCTCTACAAATTGACTAACTGCATGTAGCAGAGCTTCAGCACCTCCAGAAATACCTAAACCAAACTGAAAATCTCCCAAGTGAGTCGCAATCTCTATACTGACCTTCTTCATTGCCACTTTTGAAACCAGACACCTCCATATGTTTCCTACCGTAAAACGTTTTGCTCCTCCATCAACACTAAGAAAAGGCATCAGGGGAGCACTTGCTACAAAATCCGCCAAAGAAGACATTTACCTTACAACCATTTTATTAGTGGAATGGGGACTATAAGAAGCTCCTTATACAAAATAGATTCAGCACCACAAAAAGCATCTAATAGATGTTGAGCTCTTAGCCTATCTCGTCCACAAGAAGTTCTTTCAAGAAAAGATTTAATAAAGTTGTGAACAATCTCAACACTACCTTATAGAGAAATTTTATCACTGAGTGAACTTGGTAATGCGGGAGTAGTGCATGAGGGTGTTTCTCTTCTAGGAAAAGCTTAGTTTCTAGATTTTATGGTGCAACATCAAATGATGTCAAAACCTTGACAGCTGCAGAAAAATAACTATCATAAATTTTCTTAACACTGCTTAATAGTATCTCATAGGATTTTAATCTATTTTGAGAGGAAAGGGAAGAGACATCACTTCAAATAATATGTCAAGTAGCTTGAAGGCCCCTTTAACACACCAAATATTTCCAAAGCACTGAGAATGTGCTTCTATCACGTGCCAAATCAACATCCGAGAGTAAAAACTTTAGAAATTATTGTGATGAAACAAAACAATTTCTATAAGGAATTGTATCACACCCTTGTAAGATCTGTTTTTGCAGATCAACGGACTGAATTCGAGAAGCCACAATGGGTTTTGTAATGGTCAAAAGTGGTCGGTTATGCCTTAAGTCGGTCGGTTTTAAGGGCTGATTTTAAAAAAATTGAAGGTTTTCTACAGTCCCTGTATACCGAACCAAATCAATACACAACCAAACAACCAAACCAAACAACAATGATAAGCATTAAACTATACTACTCAAAATTATTCACAAAAACTAGTAAATTTCACAATTAAACCATAGTAATTAAATCCAACGCAAACATTCACAAACTCTGATAACCAGAGGATTAAACCGTATCATTACATCATTATAAGCAATCCTAAATAACCGACAAAGTATCAAAACATCACAACGTATTATATAACATCCCATAACCATCAAATTACAATAGTCTTAAAACCGATCAATGTAAACTAATCTGACAAATCAACATCGGACGATCCACCGCCATCACCGCCGCCATCATCAAAGTCCTCGTCATCGGAGGCCTCATCCTCGGACGTGTAATCCTTATTGACTTCCATAGCACGCCGATTGTTTTCCTATATACACAAGTTTAATTAAACTAGTTAAAAATAAGAAACAAAATTTACAAGTGAACGAAAACAAACAAATAAATAAGAAGGTCAAAAATTTATTATTTTGGTTGATAAAATATATTGAAAAACAAACTTTTTTCTTTTAAAAACATGAAATAAATAATTTTAAACATAAAATATAATATAAGCCTTTTTTAGGTAAATCTGGTCAATCTTGTTAATCTTGTATCCACACAAGGGGCACAAATAACAATCCCAAATACAATACATCCCAGCCCTAAGAAAAAGACGTTCCTCTAATACAACCTTTACTTGTTACATGTCACCCTCAACTTCTGACTCGTATAAACTACAGGATATTTTGTGTATACTCTTATAATATTAGGGCCAGAGTGAAAACACACAGTGAAGCTCGAAACAATATTCTTTCATTTTTTATTAACATTTCTACTTCAGATTGACATATATCCCACTTGTTTAATAAAAAGAACGGAGCTCACCTTAGTGGTGTTGGGAAGATCTCCAAGAGAGAGACAATAAATTTCGAGAAGAACTCCTAGCACACGCTGACCTGAGCTCCTTCAGGCTTTGACATTTCTTCATCTCTTATAATAAAAGATTTCAGCATTATGTTTCACATTTTTTTACTGTCAGTTCCTCCCTCAGAGAAGTTCTTGACACAACTCCCAGTTTGACATGGTATAATAATATAAGTACTACAGCCACCACCTGCATCAAGATTCTTAAATCTTAGGCTGACAGCTCGTTCAACTTGTAGGACTTTAGAGACACTACCAATGCTTCTTTCTAGATCTATATCAGCATTTCTATTTGCAACACCGCAATGTTGTTTCAAGGCATGCCTTCTTCGAGTATTCTTTAAATTGTAACATTGAAAGAAATTTATGTGTGTGTAGTCCATCGGTTTATTTAGAATATACTTTCTTCTACCTTATTAGCTTATTTTTCACGAAAGCTACTCGTATATGCTATTTAGTATCTGTAGTATATTCTATTTATTATCTGCAGTATATGTTACTTATGATCTACAGATCTGGAGGAGAGATAGTGAACTACCTAAATGTGTCTACAGATCTTTTGTTAAAGTATAGACTAAAATATATGGAAATACGCTACATGTTAAGGCTATTGTGGGAGACTTTTGAAACATTTTAGGAGTATAACCTTCAAGACCAATTTTTATCAAATTGAAATAGAAACCTAACAGAGATTGATATAGTTATCGGGAGGAATGTTGGAGATGAAGAATGGAGAATCATCTGCAAATATATTTTTATGGCTTGCGGAGAGCAATTGTGATTGGCCATAGGGACGTGGTCTTGGATACTAACAACCAAGGCCTACTGGATAGTAAAAAATTATCAAAATACCTAGGTTGTTGCGACAGGATCTGTAGTGTGACTAGGCTTAGTGGGAAATTTCCAGGCTGGAGTGATGACCTAAAATAATATTTTTCATTCAGATGATCAGAACTGTTTGGCCGCTCTACATCTACTTCAGTATGTACCTTTTCAAGCTCATTCATGGAGTTCTTTAACAATGAAATAGATCCTTCTCAAGTTAAAAATACATTTTAAGGTGGATTAGTTCTTTAATCGTCAAATAGAAATCTTCAAATTTGGTTTTTGGAATCTAGGGCCTTAAATTTAATTTTGGCTTTGGGCCTGTAACTGAGAAACATGCACTATATCTTATATTTTTGAAGATGATCTGCTTTATCTTATTTCTTTTATACTCATAATATATGACGTTAAAAGATCCTACCAGACATACAAATTCGCAAGTTACAACAGGGAGTTGCATGCATTGTCGAAGAAAAATCAGGATGTCTTGAAGTATTAAATTTGTTTTGTAGCAAAACCAACCTTCTGGGAAGACTTGTGTTAGATATATTTGTGATGTCATAACTAATCTGATGTGTTTAGTTTCAGATCTTAATATCAGGACTTACTGGAAATCAGAACTTAATGAAGTCAGAACTTAATATCAAAACTTAAGGCCGTCGAGATTTATATCAGGACTTAAGTGCGGGTACTTCAGATAAGGAATGCAGCTGATTTACAGGAGAAGATCTGGACTAAAATAATAGAATATATGCATGAAGAGTTCGACAGCTAGAAGACTTGTAGAAGTTAATATCTGATTGATATATTTTACGAGACATAATTATATTCCATATCAATTAGAAGATATCTTGTAACTGTGTACTATATAAACACGGCTTATGGTTTACACTAAATGTGTTATCATTCACGAGAAAAAGATTATTCGTTGTAACCCTAGTAGCTCTTAGTGATATTGTTCATCACTGAGAGAGAACAACTGTTCTATTGTAACAGAGTTTATTATATTGAATGTCCTTGTTACCCACTCAATTTGGTACTTCCAAATTGCAATTAGATACTTGCAATTGAGCTCACCTTAGTTTTGTTGGGAAGAGAGGTCGTTATAACAAGGACATGACACGTTATATTGTTGATTTGGTTTCGAGTTCTTTAACAACGAATAAGATCCTTCTCAAGTTAACAATACATTTTAAATTGGATTTGTTCTTTTAATCGTCAAATCGAAATCTTCAAATTTGGTTTTTGGAATCCAAGGCCTTAAATTTAATTTTAGGCCTGTAACTGAGAAACAGGCAGTATATCTTATATTTTTGAAGATGATCCGCAATCTTCATCTCTCAAATTCAATTAATACAATAAAAAGTTGATGTACTGTCTTACAACATTTAAATAAAACACATCATCACTACAAACATGATGGGGCTACAAACACTTTGCGCGTTTGAGAAATCTTAAAATAAGTAACTTATAATTTAAAATGAATAAGTAACTTATAAGTAATAAGTAAATTAAAAATTATAAGTTATATATGTGTTTGGATAACTTTACTTAAAAGTCAGAATTATTTTTATTTAAATGAACTAAAACAAATATTTTTCATAAACAATTATCTTAATTCATGAGTTTTGAATTAATATAATATTTATAAACATATATTTTAAAATTAAAGTTAATAAAAAATGAAAAATCAAAATAAGTTAAAAAAAGTACTTCATTGCTAACATTCAACTTATCAGCTTATAATTTAATAAATTCAACTTATAATTGCGGTCGACAAACACTCCTCAATAACCTGTTACGAACTTATAAGCTATAAGTAGATTATAAGTTGTCACACAAACGGGCCCTTTCTATTTAGGAACGTGACACCACTATTTTGTCAAAGGAGGTTCAGTTTCAACAGGGAGATTGTGAGATGTAGAATTCATCAAAGTTGAAGTAACGTCCGACAACCAGGGCTGATTTAGCTCATTTATTCCAATTTCATTCCCATCATAGTGTTGTTGTAGCTCACGTACAACTTGTTTTATTGTTGGCCTTTTCCTCCCATTGGACTTTAAGCATCTATAAGCAATGTTAGCAAAAGCCTTCCCGCCCTCACTGGTAATCGGTGAATCAAGAATATCCAATATATGATTTTCTTTCATATCCGATGAAAAAAGTTTTGCTAAACTTTGTGCTTCAATCTCAGTGACCTATGTGGCAAGATTGGTTTCAGTCCGGTCAAAAACTCAACATCAACTACCCCAAAGCTATAAACATCACTTTTATCTGTAAATTGACTTGACCAGAAGTATTCAGGATCTAAGTAACGGAGTGTACCTTGTACTCTTGTAGTCAGGTGAGTTTGGTCAACTGAAATTGATCTTGAAGTTCCAAAGTCTGCCACTTTTGCTATGTACTTTTTGTCCAAAAGTATATTTGATGACTTCATATCTCGATGATATATTGACAATGATGCGGCGGAGTGTAAATAACAAAGAGCTCCTGCAATTTATGTGGCCACACATACCCAGACATCCCATGTAAGTGGATGGTATTCATTTTGCTCGCGAATATATATATATATATATATATATATATATATATATACTGTATCAGTGTTCCGTTAGGGATAAACTCATAAACTACTAAAGGGACATCCGTCTCCAAGCAGCATCCATGTAGCTTTACTATATTTATGTGGTTTATTTGCGATAAAATAGCAACCACGTTAATAAAGTGTTTGAGTTTATTTTCATCTTCTATCTTGGATTTTTTAACTGCTATGCTATGAACTAATGTTTTACAGGAAGCTGAAGTAGTATTACGATAATAAATATGATAATAGTTGGATTATAATGACACTGACTCCTCACTTTTGCGAGGTAAGACTCTCCCAAATACTCTCACAATACAATTATAATCAGATAACTCCTCAATGCTAATCACCCATTTGTTATATCCTCATTACAATATTAAATGTTGTGAAGTTCCTGTTATACCCCTGCTGCTATGTCATTATTTCCCTTGTGACATGTTGACCTATCTTGACGCTGTCTTCTTTTGTAAGTCAATAATATAGGTTGTCTATTGTCATTCCTAGCATTACCCCCGGCGAGAAGATCTACCTTGTCCTCAAGGTGTAAATCAGGGAAGAACTGGATGATATTGCTGGAGTGCTCCCAAGTAGATTCACTTTCTGGAAGACCTTCCCATTTAATGAGCACTTCATGATCTGTTGCTTGCCCTGCGGAAGAAGTCCTAATTTCCATTACCTGCTCAGGCTTACTCTCCATCACCATTGACTTCGTGGGAATAGGGGGAAGCTGGGGAGAGGTAACTAGGTGTCCAACAGCTTTCTTAAGTTGAGAGACAAGAAACACCGGGTGTATTCTTGTTGTAGATGGAAGGGCCAGCTTGTAAGCAATATAGCCCACTCTTTGTGTGATTTCATAGGGCCCGTAGTACCTCGAACTGAGCTTGTCAAATGGTCGTCTAGCTAAGGATTGTTGCGGGTAAGGTTGCAGCTTAAGATACACATGATCACCCACTTTGAACTCCACTTCTCTTCGACTCAAATCTTCCTGCAACTTCATTCGATGCTGGGCTTGTAAAAGGTTAGCTTTCAAGTCATCGAGAATGGCATCCCGTTCGACAAGTTGATCCTCTAGGGATGATAGAGCTGTAGTACCCGGGTGAAACTTGAATAATTGAGGGGGACTTCCTCCATACAGAATATTAAAAGGGGTGTAGCCTGTAGAGACATGCTACGAAGTGTTATACCAGTGTTCAACCTATGGTATATACTTTATTGGGTAACGGCAAGGGCAGCAACAATCCCGCTGGGCTTAAACTAGAGGTCTTTGATTGTTGGCAAGTAGGGCAGACCTTTACATATATTGCCACTTGTTTACGCATGCCCGGCCAGTACCAATTCACAGCCAACCTTTGATACATTTTAAGGTCTCCTGAATGACCTCCCATCGGAGAATCATGATAGTCCAATAGAAATTTATTCAATAATACAGAATCCTTTGGTATCACTACTCTTCCCTTATACTTTAACACATCATGTTCCAACTGGTAACCTTTAGGGACCTCCCTTCCTGCCCTCAAATCGTTGGTGAGTTGCTTAATAAAAGGATCCTCCTGAATTTGAGGGTAAAGATCAGACCATTTTACCACCCCCCTGAAGAAATTAGAGCACCTAACTCAATTGAACCAGGAAATTCACGTGACAACGCATCAGCGACCTTGTTTGAATTCCGGGCTTATAGTGAATTTCGAAGTCGAAACCCATTAATTTGCTTATCCACCGCTAATACTCAGAACCAACTTCCCGCTTCTCTAATAAATATTTGAGACTTTGTTGGTTTGTTCGGATTATAAACCTCCTCCCCAAGAGATAGTGCCTTCATTTGAGCACTGCCAAAATAATAGCCATCAATTATTTCTCGTAAATAGACTTTAGACGCGCCCTTACACCCAAAACCTTACTGAAATAAGTGATCGGGTGACCCTCTTGTAACAAGACTGCACCTAACCCAAGGATGGGAGCTTGCATAAGGGCCAGTTTCAACTGTTTAAACGCTGTCGTCGCTTCCTGAGTCCAACCAGGTGTCTCCACTTGCAAAATAATAAAAATTTTATATTACAATATATGTGAAAGGTATCACTATATTCTTACTTTTCCTAATCGTTGTGGTTAACATTTTTGTTATATATTTTTAGTAGGCCACATGTATCTGGAGTTTCTATATATGTGAGTTATTATAATATTTTTTAAGCCTGATATTTCTTATTTAAACTCATCAGTTTTCTTCTTCTATTGTTTGGTATTTATGTGTAGTTTCTATTACAATTTTTATCATTGTATTTATGTCTCATTTAATACCATTTCAACTCAAGTAAAACTTATATTACTATTATAATTAGTTCATAATTCTTTTCAAATAAAAATTTTTTTGATGCTCGTGTACGGAGCGCAGGCATAAATACTAGTTGCATAATAAAATCTGGACGAATTATATTTGTTTCCTCAGTTCCTAGTAAATTTGTCCCTCAAGTGATTCCGTCATAAGTTTTCTGTTAATAAAGTCCTTTTTGTTGTAGTGAGGCATCTTATGTAGATCATAGCCGCTTTCATCATTACCGCACAAAGAATCATTTCCACTTTTAAATTTCTTATAAAATAAAAGAAATTATTTTAAAAATTCAAACCAACAAGTCAAATAGTCAAATCAATCCAAACTCCGGTCAAAACAGGAATACGCAAAACTCGTTATATCTACGGATCTATTCCATTAATAAAGCCACAAGCTCCGATTATAATTATATTATTCTTTAGATTTTAGCGGGGATAATATAATCATTTTTCAAAACTTTTGGTATAGGTAATCAAATAAAACAAAGTTTTGAAAATAATAAATGTGAGAAATCACCAATTCCATGGAAAGTTATCTTTATTCAATAAAATAGACCTCGAAGGGTACTTAGACCAACAATTACAAATATCGTCGCTCCTAGAAATAAACACAAAATTGTATACATCTATCTTTATCTAAAGAGATCAACTACAAATACAAATATTCAAAGCAAGCTTTTTCATTCAATCTCTCAATATATATTGCTATGTGTAGGTAAGATTTTATGGATGTATCTATTGATTGCCTCTACAAATTCAATGCTTAAAAAACCTTCAAAAATGTATATATATGTGTGTGTGTAAATTTTTATATCAAGAATACAAAATCGATTCAAAATATACCAATATATAAATAAATTTGAGGCGTCCGTTTAATTTAAAAATATTAAGTTATTTATTTGAGAACTAAGATATATAAGGCCCAATTATAGATAGTAATTCATTTATTATAATATGATATGATGCATTTCAAAACTTATAAGACGATCCATTATTATAAAATTAGATGGACAGATAAAGCAAATTAACTTGGAGGTGGGGAACGAATCCATCTTAATTAGTTGTCTTATATAGTTAAAGAATTAATATTATTCTCTGTAAAACAGATTTCATCTTGGATGGCCTAAACATATTCTGGGTTCATTTTGAGAAAGTTCTATCAGATATTAAAGTGGACGAAACCTGATATAAATTATAGTTCCAAAAAATATTCAAAGTAATTTGTTACCACTGATTTCTTTGGGTTGATAGTAATGGAATTCTTTCTTTGTGATGTCAACATATAACCGATGAACTATGAGTAGACATAATTAATTTGATCTATATAAAATATATCTATATATATTTAGAAGCAACTTAGGCTTGTATGAATGTCTTGATTGATAAATAGAAGGATAAATTAAGTACTAGATGAGACTGTATGTGTATTAACTGCTACATACAATCATAGATAGACTTAAGTTGTGAATAATGGATCGTCCTACGTGATGCATTTTATCGAATTTATGATGTTCTGAAAAATTAGAAATCTAGAGATAAAACATTGGGTACTTCTAATATATTGCTGAATATACAAGTTGCAAAATTTTTTAATTATGGATTATGTATGGGTATAAATGTTTAGACACGTAAGAAAACATGAGCACCATTTTTGAATCTCGCCTAGGGCACCCTGATCCCTACAGCGAGTCTACTGACTAATGCTAAGGAATAAAATGAGATTTACAATGAGTGAATTATGAAAACAAGTGACCCATAATGCCATATGTCATAATGTGCGAGAAATACGAAGATTAGGCGAATTACTTGTAGAGGAAGCATAGAGCAACTCTAAACATTACTTTGCATTCTTGTAGAATATAATATAGAGGGAATATAAATTGAATCATCTCAAAACTATTTTTTATTAACGAATCTCTAAAACGATTATGTATTTGAGTTAATTACCCTTTCAAATGTTCAGTTAAAGGTCTTTCCATGACGGGTTTTTTTACACATTTCATATAACGTGGATGATAAAAAAAGGGCCATGTCGTATGTCATGTTCCGGTAAAGGTCCTTTCATGTTCCGGTAGAGGCATATGTCATTCATGTGACTTACTCATATCCTTTGAAAGATATATATATATATATATATATCTGTATATATATATATATGTATATATATATTTGTGTATGTGGGTATGTGTGTGTGTGTTTGTAGAATAATTGATGGGTGCAGATGAAAACTTATAGTGACAACACTCTTTTAGAGAAAATAAATTAAATACAATCTTCTTTGAGACTTGATATGATCACTTTTTTAACGATTTATTTTGCCCTAATTTGTTACGAGGTGCTCCTACCGGACACAATAAAGTAAGAAGGATGACAACTTGTAATATTGATATCCTTCCTAAATTACTATGAGGAACAAAAATATAAGTGTGTATATTTATTTAGAGAAACTTAAAAAGATTAAACTCTTAGATTGCACGCATAAAAAATCTAATCATTTCTGTAATATTTTTTTTAAGAATGAAGCTACTGTACATTTCATTTTACTTTATAGCGCAAGCCATTTCCTTTGAAATTTTTCTTTCCAAATAAATAACTGAAGCTATTTAATCAAGTTTCTTTTCCCAAAGAAAACCCACATTTCTTTATATTTTCTTATTCTTTAAATGCAGTATATTTTAAAACATAAAAAAAATTAAAAAGTATCATACACTATTAATAATTTTAGTTAGTTCTATAAACAAAACTCCAGCAATCTACATTTATCATATGCAGATTTTTTTCTGTTAGATATCATAGTCAATATGGAAGAAATAATTTTACATATGAATTAATATGAAACTGGTAGTCAATAGTAGCACAATGAATTCAGTATTAAAGCCAATGTCACCAATTTGATATAATTATAGGTTTGAATGTTCGATTTGGACTCATTCCAAGACAAATTGAAAAAAGGAGGTTATTTGAAGTCACCAACTTGTAGGTTAATGTATGTATAACAAACGGGTAATTAAGATTTTGTAACTATTATTAATTAAGTGTATGTATGTGTGTTCGTGGATATGAGCATAGTTGGATGAACTAAAGACTTAGAAGGGACGGTGGTATCGCTAGTTAATCCATTGGGTAATCACCATGTATATGGACAAGAAGGATGTATGTGCTTGGTGTATGTAAATATAGAGATCGAGGGTTATAACGGTGGAGAAAGTAGATAAAGAAGAATGGAACTACTGATTCTTCCTGGTGTTGATGAAGCTTTATTCCGACTGATTAACTCTGAAACAAATTTGTGTTAAGTATTTACTTATTATGTGGGTGTGAAAAAATTATTAATATTACATTACTTTTGTATAATTTATGAAAATAAAATATCCCACTCAATATTGCACTATATTGTCCTAATGATTTAATGCGTGGATTTTCCATAAGAGCTCCAAAAATATGTTTATAATTGTGCCTTACTATCAAAATAATAATATATTTGAATTATAATTGGAGGGAAGGGAAAGGATGAGACAGAAGAGATGTGTTAATCATAGATAATATATATTATGTAAATATATATTGTTACATAGGTGTACACTATGTAAATTAAAAGGTCTAAGGTTTTAAGAAATTTTCCTATATATATATACATAAATATATATATACATAAATATATATATATCTATATGTATATATGTATATAGGGACTTATCCCCAATCATTGTTGGATGGGATACACCAGCTGTAATATTTCATGTCGGTGTATCGCAACCAAGTTGGCTGTGGATAATTTGCCTATATATTTATAACAAAATCCTAGCAACAAATCTTTACATATAAATTTCATAAAAAAAAATATTAACCATCATAATCTTTTTCTCTCGAATTCGTTGATTCTCCTTTAATACTGACTATCATGATTTGTTGATTCTTCCACTACATTAGTTGTACCACTATCATGATAAAGAAGACTCTCTCCATAAATATGTGACTCATAGTATTGATGTAGCTAGACCCCTTATTCTTAATTCCTCTAATACTTCTTCTTAACTAGATCGTACTAAAAAACTTTTCTTGTCTTGCCAAAAGTAGAAGATTGTCAAGCTTCAAAAATACCGATGGCTGGTAAAATTTGAATGCTACATTAAGGAAACCTATTGGTCCAAGTATTCCCTTCTTCGTCCCTTTACAATAATCATGTGACTCCAATTTTCACAGATTGTCATCACATCCTGAATGATACATAAAAGGGCACACAAAGCGATAGATGCCCGGATATAATACTTCAAAATGTGATACTCACTTTCTGTTACAATAGTTACAACTATAATACAACAAAAAAATACTACTTTATATAAGAAATTCGGGTTGCAACTCAATTCTTCTATTAACCAATACAATACTAGTAAAAATGTTGACCAAAATTGATGATGGGCCGTGTGGGGTCCACCTCTGCTGACTGTTTATATGGCAGTGATAACATCAGCATATGGGACCCACCTTTAATGATGTCAAAGTAGAAAAATATTAAGATTAAAAAACTTATTTTCTATTTTTTCTTCTATTTAATTGGCAATACTTAGTTAGTGTGAGTAAAATTTTACATGGACATTCGATTCACCTAACCAATAGTAAGATTAATAAATCTTATTGATATTGGCATCATAAAATTAAAATTTCATTCTAAATTTCAACTTATAAGATATATTTTAAATAAACTTCATTTCAGAAAGATTATTGTTAACACTACGCCGTAAGTGCACATAGGCAACCCCTACTATACAGTTCCATAAGGCCTAAATGGTGTTGCATAAGGTAATAGGAAACACCAGGGAGGGGTTGCCAATATGGAAGTGGCTGTAGACACCTTGTGCAACACCTCTAAGTATTGCATTATGCTGATTTTGCAATAGTATAGGCAAATATTCGCAACAACACTTAGTGTTGCATAAGGCATGACAGGACATTAAACTAGGTCCTACATGGCAAGTGACACATCAGATGCCAGGTCAGCAGCAAGGGTCCACCTGCCACATCAGCTGTGGGTCCCACTTTGCCACGTCAGCAATGGGACCTATATTGCCACGTCATCTGTGGGGCCCACTTTGTTTATGCAGCACCATGTTAGTAAATAATTTTAAAAAAATTAGAACATGAATATAACAAATAAATTTTAAGAATAGTACAATACTTAAGGAAACACTAAATAACCACCTACAACACTAGAAAGCAAATGCAACACCTGAAGTGCCACGTCAGCTACCACGTCAGCATGCCACGTCACTATTTTGGGCCCCACATATGGGATCCACTGATGTCATGTCAGCATGCCACGTCACCAGTGGGCCCGGATGCGGGAGCCATGAATGCCACGTCAGCAAAAAATGACCCCTTCAGTGGGACCCACATGTCGCGTCAGCATGCCACGTCAGCTACTGTGGGTCCCAAACATGCCACCTCAGATTTATTTTCCATGTCATCATTTATTAAATAAAAAAAATTATCTAATGCAACGCTATGACCTCTACTGTTGCGTGCTGCGTAACACTAACATTTATTAGCAATGGTAGCTTCAATGTACTTCAATGCTTTCTCCATTGTGTTGCAATAAACTGAAAATTTTGTAGATAATGCAACGCTTTTCGTGCAACGCTGGATAAAAACCGTTGCCTATGTGCACTTATGGCTTAGTGTAAATTAGAATTTAATGTTACATTATAGTTTAAAAACTATAATATGTTAGTTAATATATAATTGACCTTTTTTACTGAAAATACTATTTTGTTTATAGACTAAACTACATAATGTGAATTAAACACTATTTTCTAAAAAAAATTGAACTATAAAATATTCACTTTTTTCGAAAAGGATAGGGTAAGTTAAGTGTAAATATTTAAGTTACATGTGCACGAGGTAAACCGGCAACAAACTGCGTCGCAAGATCACGTTGAATTGCAAATCCTATCCGTCTAAATACATGTTCAGCTAAATCAGCACTTATTACATTCTTATTCATGAATTTTGTACTGTTCTAAAAAATTATACAGTGTCACAAGCCAACTAAACCAAAGCTGTCTAAAGCAAATATCATAAAATTATGTTGGTCATTTCAACATACTTGATCTTGCTTATTTAGCTTTACTTCCACTGCTTAAATTGCCACATGAACAACAATGAATGCCCTGTTACAAAATTCTATTAAAGGAAAAACACCTATAAAATAAACACGAGTATGTTTCCCCCATCCCAACTGTAAACCAAAGGATTAGTTGGTCTAAGAGTTAATCTTACTTCACCTGGAGGAGTAAGAAATTTTACCGGTGGCTCCTTTTTAGGTGGGATTCCTGCCCTACAGATTACATCATATAACACTTATCTAACCATATCATATAGATATAAAACCAAACTGTTTCTGAAAATGCACAATATTATCTCCAAATATATCCATACGGGTGAAGCATAAAGGAAAAGTGCACCCTCTGGTAAAAAAGGAAACACGAGCCTATAACGTAAAATCATTTGGTACCCCAATGGCTTCATGTATTGACCCAACCCTTCTTTAGGAGTAGACAATAGAAAAGTTTGAGCATGCTCGGATTCCAGACAATGGAACACTGCTGCTTATCGCTTGTAAAAGTTAAATTCAGTGGGTAGATTTTTTCAAATACCGCTAAAGTACTGACCTGCCAAGTAGTGCACTAGTTTTGGGGGGAAGACCTTTTGGTTATGGATTGTGCCAAATCCATATCAGAGAATAACAACTTTAGAGATTCTTGTGTTGAAACAAAACAATCTCTATAAGTAATTGTATCACACTCTTGTAAAATCTGCTTTTGCAGATCAATGGGCTAAATCCGAGAAGCCACAATGGCAAAAAAATTAGCATCACCTGCCGCATATACACCTAACCCACCCCTTCGAATAGGTAGGCTTGTTAGTCTTCAATGAAAGGCACCAAATCCAAGTCTTTTATACGCCACAGTATGAAGGGTTTCGAGCACATAAACGCAACGGAAACAATAATTAAAAACATGAAAAACTATAATTTTCGAAATCCACTACAGGATCCATGCGAAAAGCAAATATTTAATTCGTAGATCAGATTGTTTACCTTAAGAAGCTTTACAAATTGATTGACTAATGGAGATCCAAAGTTTGTTCAATCACCACGCATCCCGCTCTCGCGATCTACGCTCTATCGGTATCCACACGAATGCTTGAACGCAAGGATTGGATGCGTACTAGCACAAATTCGTTTCTTCTTGCTCTCTCCATCTTCTCTCTTGGTGGCTAAAGTTTTAGTAAAAGTCTTGCACACAAAATCAGCCACACAAGAGATATTATATAGAGAGTAGAAAAAGAATTAAAACACTTAACTAATTAGTAGTTATTATTATTTGGAAATTCCTATTTCTTAAATAATTAAGTCACACTTAATTATTTAACAACTGAATTTCATAATTAATATTAGTAAATTCGAATATCAATATTTATCTAATTAATTAAGTCATACTTAATTAATATTATAAATAATTTGAATTACTTTAATATAATGTAAATTCAATTTAAATTAAATAATCCTTCAAGCATTCTTTGTGTGTGACCCTATAGGTTATTATTACGTTGGCAACGAATTTTAAATCTAATTTCAAATCGTAAATAATGAGCGGCATCTAGTAATATATCATTGCTACTCAAGTAATAATAATTGAATCGGTGATCGATTAAACCTTTCATGAATAATATATAATGTAATATAATCCCTTTAACCAAATATTATAGATTAAACTAGAGGCATGTAATCTGTCATCCTCGTAAATGTTTAATCCAGGTTTCCTTGATCAATGAGTACACTATCATATCAAATCAACATTTGAGTGTGACCACGCATTTCATAGTCTAGCTCACACAAGAGGCCAATAATATTTCCAATGTCCACTTTTGTCATTACCCAGTCAAGGATAACTTTTATCCAATGTCCACTTTTATATTTCTCATACGATTCATAATATATCCAATGTCCACTTTTATCATTACCGAGTCAAGGATAACTTTTAATGGAATCAATGTATATTAATTCTTGTATAGAAATATAATGACTTAGGTCTACAGACCATTACACCATTATCACTGTGAGAATTACTTATGACACAACAGACATGTAGAATCTCACATCGGGTCTGTCCATCACCATGTTCAATTACATCTGTCTGTGTTTTTGACTTTAGTATCACAATACCTCTGATCAATGAGATGTGATCATTAGTCAACAAACACACCAGTCTTAATGCATTATTATTGTCCCTTAATAATAATACTCGACTAGGGACCTTTAGGAATATTGATTCTATTCTCATAATCTCATTTCTAAGTCACGTACTTAGAGATATAGAATTCATATCATATTTCAAGAACATTTATTAATCTAGCATTTATATCGCAATAAATTAAGAATTAATAAATTCTAAAAAGAATAATCGATAGAACATATATATTAATAATCCAAATGTCTTAAACTAAAATATCAATGCCTTTCCTAAAGTGGTGTCGACCTGAGATGAAACTTCTCTAAAGTACTACGGTGGATAAGTGTGTGGAGAATAATTCAGTTTACTCAGAACCATGCAAACTCGAAGGAGCACTAGGTCATATTGAGGATCATTAAGCTTCTTGAATGTACCCATAAGCTCTACATATTTAGACACACTATTCTTATCAAAATCCTTGAAAAAATAGCATCCATGCTTATAACTCCACCAAGTAGCTTAACACCAAAATGAGGTCTACAAATATCCGGAGGAAAAACCCAATCCTTAAATATACAAGGATCATTATATGCCAAAATACCTATTTCCTTGTAATATTCATATCTAAACCCAAACCAGGCCCTAAGATTGGATAATATTTAAGGCATTAGGTTAACTGTATCTCTGATTGAAGTATCATAATCCATATACCATGCATGTTCCGAAAGACCACAAACATCCCTAATTATGAGAATTAATGGATGTAACTTAAAAACAAACAAGAGAAGCCCTAACGAATCCCTTTTTTGTATCCCACAAGATGACGAGATGAACCATTTCCCAAAAATAGCCTAGTTGGTATCCATATAGAAACTCTACCCAAGAGGAGATAGATGGATACATTGCCCCAACTTCATGTGACTTCTTTTATCTGTCAATCATACTAAAGGCATTTTTGAAATCTACCAATAACATTGATATGTTAGGGTTTGACCAATGAGCCTCTACAAATCGACTAACTGCATGTAGCAGATCTTCAGCACCTCCAGAAATACCTAAACCAAACTGAAAATCTCCCAAGTGAGTCGCAATCTCTATACCGATCTTCTTCATTGCCACTTTTGAAACCAGACACCTCCATATGTTTCCTACCGTAAAACGTTTCGCTCCTCCATCAACACTAAGAAAAGGCATCAGGGGAGCACTTGCTACAAAATCTGCCAAAGAAGACATTTACCTTACAACCATTTTATTAGTGGAGTGGGGACTATAAGAAGCTCCTTATACAAAATAGATTCAGCACCACAAAAAGCATCCAATAGATCTTGAGCTCTTAGCCTATCTCATCCACAAGAAGTTCTTTCAAGAAAACATTTAATAAAGTTGTGAACAATCTCAACACTACCTTATAGAGAAATTTTATCACTGAGTGAACTTGGTAATGCGGGAGTAGTGCATGAGGCTGTTTCTCTTCCAGGAAAAGCTTACTTTCTAGATTTTATGGTGCAACATCAAATGATGTCAAAACCTTGACAGCTGCATAAAAATATCTATCATAAATTTTCTTAACACTACTTAACAGTATCTCATAGGATTTTAATCTATTTTGAGGGGAAAGGGAAGAGACATCACTTCAAATAATGTGTCAAGTAGCTTGAAGGCCCCTTTAACACACCAAATATTTCCAAAGCACTGAGAATGTGCTTCTATCACGTGCCAAATCAACATCCGAGAGTAAAAACTTTAGAGATTATTGTGATGAAACAAAACAATCTCTATAAGGAATTGTATCACACCCTTGTAAGATCTGCTTTTGCAGATCAATGGACTGAATTCGAGAAGCCATAATGGGTTTTGTTATGGTCAAAAGTGGTCGGTTATGCCTTAAGTCGGTCTGTTTTAAGGGCTGATTTTAAAAAAATTGAAGGTTTTCTGCAGTCCCTGTATACCGAACCAAATCAATACACAACCAAACAACCAAACCAAACAACAATGATAATCATTAAACTATACTACTCAAAATCATTCACAAAAACTAGTAAATTTCACAATTAAACCATAGTAATTAAATCCAACGCAAACATTCACAAACTCCGATAACCAGAGGATTAAACGGTATCATTACATCATTATAAGCAATCCTAAATAACCGACAAAGTATCAAAACATCACAACGTATTATATTACATCCCATAACCATCAAATTACAATAGTCTTAAAACCGATCAATGTAAACTAATCCGACAAATCAACATCGGACGATCCACCGCCATCACCGCCGCCATCATCAAAGTCCTCGTCATCGGAGGCCTCATCCTCGAACATGTAATCCTTATTGACTTTCATAGCACGCCGATTGTTTTCCTATATACACAAGTTTAATTAAACTAGTTAAAAATAAGAAACAAAATTTACATGTGAATGAAAACAAACAAATAAATAAGAAGGTCAAAAATTATACCTCCGTAACACGAGCTTCCATCTTTTGGACGATATCTTCAATCAAAGAGCCCACGATATGAACGATCTCGCCACCGATAAGGTTATTCCATTGCAACCTTTGCCTAGGATCGGAGGATGGATCTGAGGCCTCAAGAGCGGTACGTGCGAATGTAGCTATCTCCACATCAGAAAGTTGGTGAGCAAACCGATTTGGATTAGCACGGATCTCCGTAAGCACATTCGTCACGATGGAAAGATATACATTGTCGGGGATGGCTTCACGTTCTCTTAGAGCGGATGAGGATGAGCCGGTTTCATTCAGTGTGGAATCTCGGTACCGGGTAGCAAGTGTAGGCAAGAGATCGGTGGCCCGAGCATTGGGGAACCCCACCACATATTTCTTTTTCAGCTTTGTACCTTGGGGGACCTCCAAAGCTTCCATCCACCAATCCCACGGCTCATCCCAATCACCCGTTTGTGTAACCTCCACGGGCATGCGCTCGATAATGGCGGCATATCGTTCCTACAAAATTTTCATGAGTTAGTTGGAACAATTATATATCTCTAAAAACAATTAACGATGCATTTAAAATCAAATAAAAATACATATAAAATCACATATAAAAATGCATTTAAAATCACATAAATACATATAAAATCACATATTAACGATGCATTTAAAATCACATAAAAATACATATAAAATCACATATAAATATGCATTTAAAATCACATAAATACATATAAAATCACATATTAATGATGCATTTAAAATCACATAAAAATGCATATAAAAATGCATTTAAAATCAAATTAAAATACATATAAAATCACATATTAAAGATGCATTTAAAATCACATAAAAATGCATATAAAATCACATAAAAATGCATTTAAAATCACATGAAAATACATATAAATTCACTTATTAAACATGCATTTAAAATCACATAAAATGGTCAAAAAATCTAATAAAAATGCATTTAAAATCACATGAAAATACATATAAATTCACTTATTAAAGATGCATTTAAAATCACATAAAATGGTCATAAAATCACATAAAAATTACCGTAATACGCATGGCGGCCGGTGTAGTGTAGACGGGATTTTCCGGATCGGATCCAACTTTCCTATGACATTTATCCCACACCTCGAGTCTCGTCTGCTTTTTCTTATTTTTGTTCGTCATTACCTTTCAAAATATTAAACAACTTATATTAGCACGTCCTAATAATTAGTTGATTATATTTAATATGGTGAACGTGTATGTATATGTGTGTGATGGAATATAATAATATTACCTCCCAAACTTTATTGAATGACCTTGCACCGGCACTATGCAATCTTTCAACTTGTTGTCGGTTGGCGGATCCAACCGATGACTGGTGCAAGTGTCCTTCGTTCTTCTCCCAATACTCCAAATGGTCCTTCCAAAAAGGAACGGACCAATAAGGCGGCTTCAAAGACAACTTTGAAACGCCCTCCTCCCTTGTTTTTCGCTCCACCCTCTTCTTAAGCTCGTTCAAAGTCCTTTTTATCATCACTTTAATGTGATCTTCCACAATTTTTCGGGCCTTTGAACGGCTTTGCCCCTTAAGATGCCTATAATATTTCTAAATTTGCAAAAAAAACGAGGATAAATGCATCATAAAATCAAGAAACAAATGACAATTAAAAAAAAATTGATTTTTAACTTACTTGAAACTCCTCGACTCTTGCATTCAACCAACCCGGGTTCTTTTTTTCGATATCGGTATAAGTGTAACGCCCAAGAGGCCACTTCTCCCAAATCATACTAAAAAGCATGTTCTTAGCCGTATCATCTTCAATACTATATTTAAACAAAAGAAAACAATAAACATTAACAATTCACATAACAATATTGAACAATGAACAAAAAAAATAAACATATAGGAATAATGCAATTTAAAAACTTATTTAAGACTTACTGTCCATCGGAGATATCAATGCGATATTGCTTCAATGGCGGTTTTTCTCCATATATGCCACTCGAATGTGATCGAGGTCGCCTTCCTCGCCATTCTCACTCTTCCGTATTTGTCATGCGCCCAGTCGGATCATTCGGGTCCGAATCCGAATCCGTTGGCTCATCACGCGAACATAATTTCCCCATCTTTTTCTTTCCTCTAACATTGCCTTTAGTGCCCTTTCCTTTGCCCTTCGATGTGCCATTTCCACCACTACCCTTGCTAGCTTTTCCCTTTCCCTTATCTTTTGCTTTTTCAACTTCCTTCCCCTTCCCTATCCTCGCCATCACAAACAACACCATCGTAATCATGACCACCGCCAGCATCCAAGTGAAAAGATCCTAAAATGAAAAATATAAGAATATATTAGCACAGATATACGAACATACAAATCGAATACAAAAATGCATATAAAATGTATGCACTAAATCAAATAAATCGACTTGCATATAAAAATGTATCCAAAAATTTTACAATTTATCAACAATTATATAAATTACACACACACCTACGTATATTCAAAAAATTAAAGCTATAAAACTCACGTAATTAAGGTGCAATTATAAATTTTGAGTACAAAATGAAAGTACGTGGGCGGAAAGAGAAAACCCTAAAAAACAGAATTATAATTATACATATATCAACAAACCGACAAAATAACGAAGATTTTTACTTATACGTGTATTCAACAAACCAACCAAAACCGACGAATATTTTTTATGCAAAAAGATATCAAAATTGAAAACTACGAATATTTGAACTTCGATTTTAAGTGAAAAAGTTCATTTTGAACTTCGATTCTTACACAAAAAACATATATACTTACAAAAAACATATATATAACACACACAAAACATATGTACTTACACAAAAAAAACATAAAACACACACAAAAAACTGGAAATCGAATGAGAAATTGAGAATCACACAATTAACTTGAACTTCGATCGTTAATTAACTTGAATCACACACACAAAAAAACATATATATAAATATATATACTTAAAGACACAAAACATACACACAAAAAAAACAAATATATATATATATATAAACATATACTTACATTGAGTGAGAAATAGAGGACAGATTTTGAGTGAGAAGCCATTGTTCGTCGTTGATTGTACGCCATGGTTCTTCAGTTCGGAGATTTTGAGTGAGAAATTGAGAAAATAGATTTTGAGAAGAAACAGATAAAAGAAAATAAAGTTTTTTTTTTATTTATACCACGATTAAAACCGACCGTCGAGGCGGTCGGTTATGAGGTTGGTATCTCTGCAGCATGCAAAACGACGTCGTTTCTGTTAAAGGCGGGGTTTTTAATTTTTCACAAAAAAAATCCGCCTAAAATAATGTCGGTCGGTTTTACTAATTATTGGTTGGTTTTAAGTAATCCTAGAAACCCTAACGGTCGGTTTTAACTTACCCTAGAAACCCTAATGGTCGGTTTTCACTAACCCTAGAAACCCCTAAATTCAAAAAATACTTATAAAAACATGATTAATATTATTTAAATAGCCTAATTTCTGGTACACTTGTTCATTTTCATTATGTCTGTCCATCCGTACGGTTCGATCTTGTGTAATTTATAATTTTAAATTTATATTTTTTTTATTTCACATATTTAGGTAAATTTGCTAATTTACTTTAAAAACGTATTTGTTCTCGTAAAAATAATCTAAATTTTTGTGTCTAAGCATATTTTGACATGAAGTTAACATCCGTACGGTTTGATCATATAAAATTTATTTTAAAATTATGTTGTTTACATCGAATGTTAAATTAAACTTATTCTGTATACAGGATGATGGCAATACTAATTGAAGTGATTATGTTTCACGCTATTTAATTTTAATTTATTTAAATAGCCTAATTTCTAGTACATTTGTTCATTTTCATTCTTTTTGTCAATCCGTACGGTTCGATCTTCTGTGATTTATAATTTTAAATTTATATTTATTTATTTATTTCATATTTTTAAGTAAATTTGATAATTTACTTTAAAAAAACGTATTTGTACTCGTTAAAATAATCTAAATTTTTGTGTCTAAGCATATTTTGACATGAAGTTAACATCCGTACGGTTTGATCGTATAAAATTTATTTTAAAATTATGTCGTTTACATCGAATGTTAAATTCAACTTATTTTGTACACATAATCGCGGCAATACTAATTGAAGTGATTATGTTTCACGCTATTTAATTATAATATTATTTAAATAGCCTAATTTTTGGTACATTTGTTCATTTTCATTATGTTTGTCTATCCATACGGTTCGATCTTCTGTGATTTATAATTTTAAATTTATATTTATTTATTTATTTCACATTTTTAAGTAAATTTACTAACTTACTTATAAAAACATATTTGTACTCATTAAAATAATCTAAATTTTTGTGTCTAAGCATATTTTGACATGAAGTTAACATCCGTACGGTTTGATCGTATAAAATTTATTTTAAAATTATGCCGTGTAAATTGAATGTTAAATTCAACTTATTCTGTATACAAAATGGCGGCAATACTAATTGAAGTGATTATATTTCAAGATATTTAATTATAATATTATTTAAATAGCCTAATTTTTGGTATATTTGTTCATTTTCATTATCTCTGTCCTTCCGTACGGTTCGATCTTCTGTAATTTATAATTTTAAATTTATATTTATTTATTTATTTCACATTTTTAAGTAAATTTGCTAACTTACTTATAAAAACGTATTTGTACTCATTAAAATAATCTAAATTTTTGTGTCTAAACATATTTTGACATGAAGTTAACATCCGTACGGTTTGATCGTTTAAAATAGATAAATACCTTTTGTTTAAACAAAGTTTTAAATTGACTCTTGATAATACAATCTAAATCTTGAGGTATTGTTTCCGGGCTTTGTCTCATAACACAATCTTGGTACTTTCTAAAATATAAAATCATGCATGTGTGTCATTATCAAAATTATTACGCATATTATTTAAAGTAAGATTTTGGTACTTTAGATAAGGTTGAACTTCGGGAGAGTTTAAAAGAACATATTCATCCGCTAACTCTCGTTCATCATCATTCATGTATCGAGTTCTTTCTTTTTCAAGAGATTGATTTGGATATTTGAAAACACATTTAATGCATACATCAAACACAAACACACACACACACATTAATTACAATAAATGAGAAAAACTCACAATTTCTCTATTACTCCTCCACTTCAATTTTCTTCAATTCTCCGTCTTAGTTGTTTTTTTATATTTTGCCCTAATTTCAAGAAATGAAAGATATAACACAAAAAAATAAAAAAACAGCTTTAAACCGACCGACGACGGTTGGTTATAAAAAATGCAGTTAAACAACACCGTTCTGTATATGATGGGTACTTTTTTATACTTTATATTAATTTTATATTTTCACCTATAACCGACCGAAGACATTGGTCGGTTTTAATGACCTCCAAATAGGGTTTTAACCGACCACATAAACGTGGTCGGTTTTACTTGTGCCACATCAGAAAACTGCATCGTTTTTAGCTTCTATAACCGACCACCTGTATATGGTCAGTTTTAGCTCTGCCACATCATCAAAACTGCGTTGTTTATCCTCTTACATAACTGACCAGCCTGGTGGTCGGTTATATTGGAGCCAAATCATCGCCGGTCGGTTTTGTCCTGTTTTCCTGTAGTGATATTAAGCATAGTAAGCATGGATACTAGACACTAAGATAAGCAATGTTCCATTCATACAATTACAAAATATGGGAGATGTAATACATAAGATCTATTAAAACTTTATTTTAAACTTTCTTATAACACCAAATTGAACGAGACACAATACATCAATGTTAGAGTCAAATGCTCGGATTTTCTAGTCAACACAAATAAGTACTTATATCAACGGCAAATAATCAACTTTCTTTTGTTTTTGCCACCTACCTAAAATAATCAACGGCAAATAATGTACATATAAATACTTATGGCAATTTATCTATATAATTAGGTTAGTTGGATATTTAAATACTTGTTTCATTGCTATTAGTTGTTTAATATTTAAATACTTGTTTAAATATATATTTGTTTGATATTTATATCACAATAGTTTGATTATATAAAATAAATCTTAATAAAATTGATATAAAACAATAACGTAAAATTAAAATAATATATAAAGATTATATAATTAATTAATTGATTAGCATAGGGTAATATATAACTAAACAAGTAATTAAAAATTATCTCTCGATTAAAAACTTACACAAGAAGCCTTTTGGTTTTCCTCATATTATTATTCATATTAACTCCCACTCTCCCTCTCCTTATTTCTTGATTTCAAACCGAGCAAAGATATCCATTGTGAAAGACACGAATATTGAGGACACCCCAAAATGTGCACCAATTTGAATCTGCAGCACATTTTGGGTCTCTTCAATATTCATGTCTTCACAATGGGTATCTGCCGTTGCTCGGTTTGTAATCAAGAAATACAGAGAAGGAGAGTAGGAGTTATTGTCAATAATAATATCAGGGATACTAAAAGGCTTCTTGTGTAAGTTTTTAAACGAGAGAAAATTTTTAATTACTTGTTTAATTATAAATTACCCTATACTAATCACTTAATTATATAATCTTTATATATTATTTTACGTTGTTGTTTAATATCAAATTTATTATGATTTATTTTATATATAATCAAATTATATCAATTTTTAATTACTTGTTTAATTATATCCATGTTTAGATACTTGTTTATTTCCAATTACTTGTTTAATAGTTGTTTATTTGCATTTACTTGTTTATCTATGTAATTAGGTTAGTTGGATATTTAAATACTTGTTTCATTGCTATTAGTTGTTTAATATTTAAATACTTGTTTAAATATATCTTTGTTTGATATTTATATCACAATAGTTTGACCTAGGTTTGCATGAATTGTACTTTTCGCGAGCTACCATATCATGATCATGCTTCAATTGAACCAAAGTAATTTCCCACTTATCATTTTTAACTCTATGAGTAACACACATTTGGGCATTACAATTTGTTCTAGGAATTACATCTTTAATCCTCTTTTTTTCCTTTCTCTCATATTCAACATTCTTTTTCGTACAACCTAATCTCCCACCCTTACAACAAATATACAAGCGCGATGATACACCATTTCCCCTTGAATATCTATGGGTACTCCTAATAATAATCTCAAATCCAATACCTCTACCATAATCTCTATAGAACTTTTTGGCTTCATTCAAATTGTTAAAAAGCATCCCAACACAAGGGACAACACCATTCATATTTGATTTTGAAAATCTATTACTTTTTTTTTCAAAACTCATATCATCATCAGCATCATCATCTACATTCACAAACTTTTTTTTCTATTAACATCATCAACATCATCACTAGAATCACTATCATCATTTATATTCATCTTCTCTTCTCTATTAAAATCATCATCAAAATCACTATTATTCATTTTTTGCTTTCCTTTTCTCATTGGATCACCCTCTTCCTCTTTTTCCATAAAATCAACATAATCATCCATATCCAATTTTTTCTTAGATTTATATTCATAAGTATCAACATGTATCAATTCATTAACATCATCTACAATAAGTTTACGATAAACCGGATTTTTTCCTACGGGTGTAAAATAATCAAAATTATCATGATCACAAAATGAACTTGAATAACTAAACAAGTGTGAAGCCATTAAACTAGGAAGAGAAAACACACCTTTAACCTTGAGCTTCAAATGAAAAATGAAGAAAAAATGAGGAAAAAAATGTGAAAAAGATGAAAAAAATGCTGGTGGGAGTGCATTTAATAATCCTTCCGCAATGAGTCATTGCGGAAGGTGACGTGGCTTCTGCAATGATTTATTGCGGAAGGAGTATTATTGACTCCAACCAACCAACGCGTCGCGGATGCGCGAAATTTAAAAAAAGACCAGGCCTTCCATAATGAATCATTGCGGAAGCCATAGGCTTCCCTAATGATTCATTGCGGAACTGATCGATTTTGATTTTGATTTTTAATTTTTTTGTTGTAAAATTAAATTTTTTTTAAAAAACATTTAACCATAAATTTGATAGAATTTGTTACTATTACTAGAATTTTTGATATAATTTTTTTATTTTATGAACTTAAATATTGTTTAATTTACCTTTATTACACCAAAATAAGTACACTAAGAATTAAAAATATAATTTTAATAAATATAATTTTAATTTTAGAATACTTTGTTTATGATATAAAGTCCAGTTACAAAATAAAAATACATAATTCCTTATTACAAATATTTTAACACATGATAACCAAAAATGATATATTCTGAGTATCGATTATATCATTTTTCTTTGAAATATAGTATTTTATACATTAAAATTTGAAACACATAAATATATTATCAAATATATATTAGATAAGTTATTTCGGAAGTACACTTATTATGTTCACATCTATATCCTTATAAAAATATTTTATGAAATTGTCGTAACATTTTTTCTTAATAGTAAATTAATATTTTTTATTAAATAATACTTGTTTCAGTAATACTACTATTAGATCATTTGGAAAAATGTATAACCGAGACGGTTTTTGATATATATAAACTCATCATAAACTTATGAGTTCAGTTTATGAATCAAAAACCATAATATGTATGAACCAAAAATCATCCGGGGTACGCATTTCTTGAAATAATCTAAAATAGTGTATAATATTTATATTATAATTTAATTATTTCAAGTTACATAATTTTATAAAATTTATAAAATAATAATTTTTATTTTAATTAAAATATTTAATATTTACGACATAATTAGAACATAATGCTAGGTATATCTAGTAAAAAATTTAATTTGAAGGTGACTTGCTTCCGCAATGATTCATAGCGGAAGGTGACGTGGCTTCCGCAATAAATCATAACGGATGGTGACGTGGCTTCCGCAATAAATCATTATGGAAGATGACGTGGCTTCCACAATAATTTATTGCTGCAGTTTTGAACGTCCCAGATTTGTTGGTTCCACAGCCAGGTGGAGCCAACCGTGGTTGTGGAACTTTTTCCATAGATAATAGTAGATTAAGAATCAAGAAAATTTATCTATATTAATTTATTATAATATCAAACAATAGTGATTTTTCCTCATTATCAATCTGAAGTCCTATGAACGCACTATCAATAGTGCTTGTAATTATCACATGATCATCATCAGGATTAGTAGGCATATCCTATATTGATAGGATGATATATCGAACGATGAGTATGATGGAGGATGATATATCGAAAGATGAGTATGATGGAGGTGCTAAACGGAATCTAAAGGCACACATTGAAGAGTTCTTATTCCCTAATTCAAGAAATTAGTTAAACAAGATAAAGAAAGATTGTTCCCTGATGTAAGTTGAGATTGTTGGGATTTTCTTCTAAACTTGTTTTTATTTATTTGATTTATTAAAATGTGTGCTTGTTATCCTGTTACTCTGTAAACCGCGAGTCTTGTAGTTGGACGTGATCTTTGGAGGCATGGAGAGTTTTTAGGAGTCAATAAGTATACAGCGGGTGAGTTTGAGTTGTATTAAAAAATTAGTTTCTGCAGTTCCTATTTTCTAGCATGGCAATTTATCTTGTATATTCTCATTGAATAAAAGACGAGTTGAACGTGCATCTTATTTTTCATAGTTTCAAATTAAACACTTAGTAATATATGTAAGATTGTTTTGTATTTATTTAACATTCTATTATAAGGGCTCGGGTGTCCCCAGTGAATGCCCAAGATGTTGACAGTGGAAACGGGAAAAAATAAGGATGGTGCAGTGAGCTTAAATTATCCCATGTCTTCAAGAGGAAATTACACAACATGGGCAAAGAAAATGAAAGTCTACTTACAGGCCCATGGTGTTTGGGTGTTGTAGAATCGAAGGAGAAAAATGTGGTGGTCGATAATAGGTCATACAAGATTGCTCTTGCTGCTATATATCATGGCATCCCCGAAGATATTCTTCTGTCATTGGCAGAGAAAGAGACTGCAAAAGAAGCTAGGGAAGCTGTAAGGGTCAC
Source organism: Apium graveolens (assembly GCF_009905375.1). NCBI lineage: Eukaryota > Viridiplantae > Streptophyta > Magnoliopsida > Apiales > Apiaceae > Apium > Apium graveolens. The sequence continues at coordinate 8,934,651 of NC_133654.1, read as the reverse complement.
GTGTCAGGATGTTGATCGCGTGAAGAAGGCGAGGATACAAACTCTAAGGAGTGGGTTCGAAGCAATGATCTTAAAGGTTACAGATTCCCTTGACGACTTCTATCTGGAAATGAGTGGACTCGTTGTTAACATATATGCACTCGGTAAAGAAATCGCAGAATCATATCTGGTCAAGAAGCTGCTAAGAGCGGTGCCCTCAAACTTCTTTCAAATTTCTTCTACCATGGAACAATTCGGAGACTTGGAGAAGATGAAAGTGGAAGAAACTATCGGCTCTTTGAAAACTAACGAGGAGAGACTTCGAGGTAAAACTGAGAACAATGACGGATAGCTATTGCTTATTGAAGAGGAGTGTGCTAAAAGAGAAAAGGAAGATGGGAAACTTCTATTGACATGTGATAGGGTATAAGAGACCCGGCCATGATGTAACCTAGATCTAAAGGACATCAGGCTCGATCGATGGTCCGAGACCCCCCTCTCCCAAAACAATCAAATGGAGAGTCCAGGCCCGACCCTATCGCATTACCCGGATCCGGATCCGACGGGGAGCCCCGACCTAATGTCTACCCGGATCCGGATCCGGACTCAGACGGCCATGAGCGGGGTCCCAGCAAATGCATGCACATCATACAACCCGCCAAGGAGGGGTACGTGGGCACGTGACTATGACAGCTATCAACAACCATAGGGGAAGGGCCTAGTAATCCAGGAGATCTGTCTTCGACCGAATTGGGGCTAAGGCAAAAAAGAATCAAAAAGAGCCTAGTAAGAAGGAGACAGAAGCAACCAGAAAGAAAAAGTTAGAAGAAATCAGAGAAAAGAATGAAAATAAGAAGAGAAAAAGAAAGGAGGCTGCAGCTTTTATAGGGGAAGGGGGAGAGAAACGACCTCTACCACGTGGCAGACAGGGGTTGGTTATCCCAGCAGTTACAAAAAAAAGAGACAAATATGTATATTAATATATACACATAAAGCACATTTATATCAAATCATCATTATGGCCCGATTATCAAGCAAAGTAACTGCCCAAAATTCAAATTCGAAGGGGTGAAAATGAGCAAAACCGTTTAAATTCCCAAACCTTTCGAATTCCACAGCCCAGGAACCGGATCAATAACAATAGTCCGGATCATTGTCAACAGTTTCAAGTTTGAAACAATTCTACCCTAATCCGGATTGGTATCCACTACACCAGTTCCGGATTGGGGGGAAACCAGGAGCAGAAATTTTTCTAGAAGCAGCAACTATTCTACCTTAATTCGGATTGGCATCTACTATACCAGTTCCGGATTGGGGGGCAACCAGGAGCAGAAATTTTTCTAGAAGCAGCAACTATTCTACCTTAATCCGGATTGGCATCTACTATACCAGTTCCGGATTGGGGGGCAACCAGGAGCAGAAATGTTTCTTGAAGCAATAACTATTCTACCTTAATCCGGATTGCCATCTACTACACCAGATCCGGATTGGGGGGCAACCAGGAGCAGAAATTTTTCTAGAAGCAGCAACTATTCTACCTTAATCCGGATTGCCATCTACTACACTAGATCCGGACTGGGGGGCAATCAGGAGCAGAAATTTTTCTAAGGCATCAACCATCCTACCTTAATCCGGATTGGCATCTACTATACCAGATCCGGATTGGGGGGCAACCAGGAGCAGAAATTTTTCTAAGGCATCAACCATCCTACCTTAATCCGGATTGGCATCTACTACACCAGATCCGGATTGGGGAGCAACCAGGAGCAGAAATTTTTCACCCAAGCCAACCATGTAATCCTACTCTACTCCCTCATCCAGAAAATCCGCATAAGGGAGTGGGGGGGCAAATGATAGGGTATAAGAGACCCGGCCAGGATGTAACCTGGATCTAAAGGACACCAGGCTCGATCGATGGTCCGAGACCCCCCTCTCCCAAAACAATCAAATGGAGAGTCCAGGCCCGGCCCTATCGCATTACCCGGATCCGGATCCGACGGGGAGCCCTCACCTAATGTCTACCCGGATCCGGATCCGGATTCAGACGGCCATGAGCGGGGTCCTAGCAAATGCATGCACATCATACAACCCGCCAAGGAGGGGTACGTGGGCACGTGACTGTAACAGCTATCAATAACCAACACTGTGGAGGTGGTCCTCCCCTGGACACGTGTAAGCAATCCGCCCAAGCCAGGCGTCCTCCGCTCCCAAGATCCAACGGCCCAGATTTAGAGGTAAGTACCCCTAAACCCTACCTTGGGGCTATATATACCCCCAAGACCGAAGGGTTTAGGGGTTGGAAAATATTTTTACTCTCACACTCACACACTCTCATACACTCAAAAATACACAGCAGCCATCACATATAAACACACATACACAGCAGCCTCTAAATTACATAAACATATATACCTTCATCTTCTCCAAAGCTTGTTCTTATTCTCACACCGGAGGCGCCCAACCAGCAGCTACACCTCACCCCCGCACAAATTGTCCAGGAACGCCGTCGGACGGAGCCGCCCGCTCACCGGAGTTATCAACATGTTATGAGTGGGTAAAGCGGGGAAACAGAGGAGGAATAGATGCATAGTCAGGATCAAGAATTTGAGGAAAGGACAACACTCGCGGGGTACGTGATAAAACATACACTATGATTGTTGTTACCTGCAAATTTGCTTGAGAAATCAGGTGTCTCCATTAAATTATACTAAGTGAAATTGTAAGAAAAATGAATGTGAATCTGTATCTTAAAAAACTGAAATGACAAGGTCAAGTTATAACCCACTTGTATTACAGTGAAATCTAAGGAGAAGTTCACATCGGAATCTTCAGAAATTGAAGATGTAAATTAGTGAGTTTTTGTCAACCAACCTAGATCAGTGGTCTTATTTAGCTGAAACGCAAAAGTAAATAATTTATATATATGATTTATGAGTGCAGAGTATAGGAGCTAGCTGCAGTACTGATATAAGTAGCAGTAGTGAGTGGAAGCAAGGAGTAAATCACATATGTTACTTAGTACTCTAATATTTGAAAAGAAACAAATAAGCTGAACTTAATTAACTAATTCTAAAGGATAAGGAAATTGTGGAATGTATTAACTAATTAATAATACTAGAATAGAATGTCTAAAGGAGATGCCTATTACAAAATTAATCATTTTGTGGATCCGACACACAAAAATCTAGCCCTCAAAGTTGGGTAGTACGAACCTTCCTCACAAAGAAGTTATGAAGACAACAATATTGAGTTGAGCCCACTAGAACCTTCCGGACTCTTACATTCTTATGATTTGTAAACAACTCTTGAAACTCATGTTATACAAGAACCACCTATTCTATGTATACTTGCAAGAAAACACCTTCTTCAAATGTTGATTTGTTGGTAGGTAATGATGGCACGGTATATATGTTTTCGTAGAAGTTCACCTCTCATTTCTGATGTTGTGTCCTATGATGCTTCTACAAGCTACGCCTTTATCTTCCAAGAGGAAATTTGTTCTTTCATGAGAAATGTTTGGTTCAAATTTGCATTCTCCAAAAGAATTTGAATACTCTCCATGCAATTTTGATAAGGCTTATGTTAATGTCTTTTTTCCAAGAGTAACGTTGGAAAAAATTTGAGCGAGGGTTAATTAAGCCCATTGCTTATGTTTGTGACAAGTAATATAACTTTGATGTTTATATAAGTAGTAAAATTTTATGTAAGTGTTGGATGTTATGGTATCATCACATTTGATTCACACACTCTAGTGCTTAATTCTCCTCTTATTAACTATCATGTTCTGACTTTTGATGCTAAAATTTATAATTTCGGTGAGTTTATGCTAATGATAATATTACCAACGTTAAAGAATATGTTGTTATTATTCAATGTATTCTTTTCATTTATTTCTTTGTCGAAAATTGTGATGACTTTATGGTTTGGATAATCAGAGGTTCTGTCAATAAAATATTGGTATTTAAAATACTTTATTGCGGCTTTTGTGATACTTTCTCGACTAACTCCAGATGTACGTATCATTTTATTTTATTTTTGGATGTTTAATAAGCTAATACCTTATCGTTGTGAGGAAATTTTACTGAAACACTTCGATAATTTAAACCAAAAGCTTGTTTTGAGAACTCATCATTACAGCTTGAAAGAACGCTTACAAACATCTTGATAAGTCCAGAAATGTTGCTAAGATTTTTTTTTCTTAAGTCTATCCGGAAATTGTGCAATGGTTGTTCCTTTCTCTTAGTATCACCTCGTTATAAATCATGATATTTTCAAATTCTGTCATCTAATCTTTTAAAAACAGATTTCTTCTATAGATTTATATAAATTTGATAAAAGCATCTTACTTGTACGATCTTATGGCTTTCATTCAAATTTCAAGTAATTAAAAAAATTAGGCATATATAGAGATACAAACATATATTTTTGGCACTAAAGTACTTAATAACAGTCAAAAGATTGTTTATTATATATATAATTAATTCTCAATTATATTTTTTCCTTAGATTGTTTAAATTGTACATCAACATATATATTTTTTATAAATATAGTACTCTCTTTGCTTGTATGACATTATACATTATACCAGACAACAAAGTGTTGGTGCAGAGTTCGACTCACTGTATGATCATTTATAGTATTCTTTATGTACCCGGAATATAATGTACTCTATATTTAGTTCTCAGCATGTACTACTATATATGTTATTCTTCATGTACCCCAAATATAATGTACTCTATGTTTATTTCTTAGCATGTGCTACTATACATGTTATGTTGCACCATGTAGATAGGTATATTATTATCATGTAATAATTTTTATTATTTTGCACTCCTATATGATACAATAAAAGTTATTACGTATGTTACATGTTATAAATTATAGAGTTACATGTTATAAATTATAGATATATAGATATATACGTCTTTTTTTTTAATATGTATAACATGGGATATATAACATGGAATTTAAAATCAACTAAAATTTTCGTTGACGAATGAATAAAATCCACCGCATGCGGTGAAATTTAAGTTCGGTCACTTTTAATAGGTGAAATTTATAGTCGGTCACTTTTAGTCGGTGGAATTAAATTTTAATTGTACTTTTGTTTTTATTAAATTTAATAAAAATAGGCGGGAAATTTCCCTCCAAAAATTATAAATATTGGAAACAATGAAAACAACCGAATTTGGTGGCTTTTATGTTAACAATAAGTCTTATATGATTTTTTTTAACAATATTTCTTTAACAATGTCTAAAGAAAACTAAAAACAATATTTTTTTAACTATAACCCCCCAACCACACCCTCCCCCGCCCATCTTCTCACTGATCCGAACTATAAGAGTTCCAGTTCAACCCACCATTATTGTAGTAAGTTTTTTCTTCCCGATATTTTCTCACTTTACTATACTTACACTTATACATACTTATTTACCCATAATTATCTACAACTTCAGTTCAACATTTTAAAGATAAATTTGACTCCTTTATCTGATTATTGTTGGGTTACCTAAGGGAAAAAAAATCTTGTTTGAGTTATTGTACTTGCCTATAATTGAAAAGATGTGTAGCTTTTTACACCAAGTTTTAATCTTCAGGGACTTGCGTTCTGGGAGAAGGGGTTTTTTGTTGGCCTTTGATTTGATTGAGTTGTTTTAGAGGAGAAGTGGAGGGATTTTATTTGTTGGTTTGAGTTGAGGTTGTTGTAGGGTGCTGGCAGATTTTATTTGGCTCACTTATATGAGAGATGAATTGGGAGACTGAGGAGAGATTATGAAAGAGAATCAGGAGAGATGGTGATTGAGTCAGAGTGAGCTAGAAAGAAGGGGACGAAGAGATAGATCGAGAAAGGAGAAGCAAAACGGAGAGCGAAATGGTGAGAGATGGAGTCACCGGAATTTTTTCCCAGTGGTAGGTGGCGGTTGCACGGTTGATGGGTGGGGTGGTTCTTTATTTTTTTTTGAAACATTTTATGCTAAAATCGACCGATTTTGGTGTAATTTATTCTCGGGTGGGAGATTCAAATTTTCACAAAATTTTGAACTTCAAATTTTAAATTTTATAAAAGCGACCAATGATTCGGTCGATTTTATATAAATTCTACCGTAAAACTTAAAATCCACCCTCTTAAAAGCCACCAACATGCTTCGGTCGATTTTATACTAAATTCCACAGAATATGGTCGATTATAGCTAAATTCCAGCGATATTTGGTGGTGGATTTTAGTAATTTTTCTTGTAGTGCAATATGCAAACTGATCTCTAGCAATACATCCATATACGTTTTAATATGCAAACTCATCTCTAGCAATATACCCATATACGTCTTAATTTACTATTGACACAATTTTTTCGTTTATCTAATTCACACATGAAATGTGGATCTATTAATGCTGGAAATTTTGTCTAAGAAATCTACAATTTACTAATTCTATATAGAAATTAATTCTTCTTAATTAGATATATTAATTTGTAATGAAATATAGCATGAAATATAAATCATCAAATTTTAGACAATTGCGATGCTATAAAATTTGTCATAATAATTCTAAGACATTCAAATTTAATTTTATTATAGCATGAATATATTCTCACCCATGATCAGAGGGGGTATTAAATTACTAAGGTTTCTGCAAAACAGAAATATACTTAGCCTCCGCATGATCTATACTATTCCAGAGGCATGCACATGATCTAGACTAAGGCATAAACCAAAACATTCTGGACTGCAAAGATACAGATATTTGATACAAAACAATACATGATTAAAATCATCAAACTCTCATAGTCATCTCATTATCCATAGTACAAACAGGCTTTAGCACACGAGTTGACAATTTTAAGAAAACCTTCAGGAGCAAGCCCACTCAAACGGCATCTTCAAGGATCTCCATAGCCATGCTACTTAGCAGCCGTAGACCTTTGGCAAAAACATGAAAATTTCTAAATTAATACTTGTCAATTGACAAAATCAAGGGTTACATATATAAATTTTGCATTACAAATTTTTTTTGTAATAAGATTGAGTTAGTGAATTTTCAATAATTTTAACTTATGATTCAAAATGAATGTTTTAATAATTTTACTTATGAGTCAGATTTTTTTAATTAAATGAACCCAAATAGATAATTTTGAAATATAATTATTTTCATTCATGAATTTTAAATTAGAATAACATTTAAAACATATATTTAAAAACTAAAGTTAATAAAAAGTGAAAAATCAAAATAAGTTAAGAAAAAATACATCGCTAGTAAAATTCAATTTATGAGCTTATAAATTATAAATTCAACTTATAATTTGGTTCGACAAATACTCGTCAATAAACTGTTACGCGCTTATAAGTAAGTGGTGTTTGGCCCAAACATGCCTAATAAGATTTTGAAAAGTCATATGATCACTTAGTATTCTTGAACTATATCTCAAAAAGATAAAGATTTTGCTTGGGGCTTGAAAACAATATTTAATATGCTTAAAAACATGATTAGAATGAAGGAAGGAATGAAAGTTTATGGGAATGAAATGAAGGAAGATAAAGCTTGTGAATTGATGCACATATAATCAAAATAGATGTATAATATATATACTTTTAGCTTGGAGAGGTAATTAAATCTGAAAGTTTACTCCTACAGGGAAAGAAGTAATCTAATTATGTTAATGTCTATCTTTAAGCCCAAATAGAAATTTAAACTTAAGAAAGAAAGGAAATGAACATCAATTGATGGAAAATATCATTGTCCAACAAGAGATGCAAGGAAAAACCTAAGCCACGTGTAACAGAAGCTGGAAACAGTACACATATCTATGATGAAAGGACTACTATACACCTCAGCCTTAAATATACTTTTTATGCAATGATTTTGTAAAATACCCCCTGTTAAAAACAAATGCAAACAGATTATAAATATGTCAAGAAGATTATTAGGAAGGTTTTGGAGGTTTTGGCAAGAGCGGAAACAATTTCTCAAGAACAGGCATGGCTCTCATATTATATTTGTTTAAGAAGTTTTGACATTAGCCGAAACACTTGCTCAAGAACACGCATGACTCTGATATTATATTTCAGACATTGTATTTCTTGTTTTTCTTTCACAGAGAGCCAAAGCCTTACTTCTGATATGGGAATTACTTCCCATCTTAAAATTTAATTATTGTCTTTTAAACTGTTTTCCTTGTATTTTACCATATATATGTAATAACAAAATTCAAACAACATAAATTTGCATTTAAACTTCACATAGAAAGATTAAGCAGCATTACCTTCATCACTTTCGTCGTCTTCAGCCACCTTTTTCTCTCGAATAAGTTGATTCTCTTCTGCACTTGTACCACCGTCAAGATGAACAAGACTCTCAATATAAGCAACTGACTCATAGTATTGAGGCAGACCCCTAATTCTGAATTCCTCTCGTACTTCTTCCTTGACAAGATCGTACCACAAAAACTTTTCTTGGCTTGCCAAAAGTAAATGATTGCCACTCTTCGAAAATGCCAATGGCTGGTAAACTGTAGATGGTCTATTAAACGAAACTAACTTGGTCCAAGTATCCTCTTCTCTATCCCTTTGCAGTAACCATATGTCTCCCATTTCCGCCAACTCGTCATCACATTCTGGATGATAAACATAACACTGAACACAAAGAAAACCTTCCATGGACCCAATATAAATGTCAACATTGCAACTTGTATCATCATACGCAGGTAGTGCTGGTACCACTCTATATTCTTCGGTTGCAAGCTCAAAGGCAGCAATATATTTTCCGTGATTTGACTCAACAGTTTCTTCAGAACACATCCAAAACAAAGCACCATTAGCAAAAGTAGCAGGTAATCGTCCACAATTTACTGAATAAGGAAAATTCCCAATTCTTCTCCTTGAATTTGATTTTAAACTATAAACATGAACTTCCTTATCATTCTGCGCACCATTAGATCGAGTAGTACGATACCACTGAACCGTCATTACAACTTTATAATCGTCATTAACATGATCGTACCCAAACCCCAGATTATTATATGTATGATTATAAAAAGAACCTTGAGGAAAATGAGGGCAAGCAGTTTATCTGACATTTTTTTAGAGTTTAATTAAGATGAAGATGAAGATGGGGAAGATTAAGAGTGAAAACAGTAGAGATCGAAATGAGTGTTTTTGAGGTAACAAGGGCAAAAAGAAATTATGTTTACCGCTGTTTGCAACAAGTGTTTTTTATTGTTGGGTAATAGCTCACAGTATCACCCAAAAAACCCAAAATATCACAAAATATGGTCATTTCTATTACTAAAAAATCAATTTTTAAAAATATTTTTAAAAAACACAATTATACATTACACTTTATGTAAATTAAAATATTAGTTTTAAAAAAATATAAAAAATCATAAAAAGCATGTTAATGAGGCATATATATATTGTGAATGCGTGTAGTATGAACAAATGACTTGAAAATGAGAGAAAACATTACTTTTACGAAGAAGTGATAAGCAAGTGATTTTGTTAAGTTTTTCGATAATAGTAAGGATCATATTTTAATTTAATTTCTATATTTTTTTTGTTTCTTTTTGTTCATTGATTTGTGAAATTAAAAATACTTTTGCAAATCACACTTATTTTGTATCTTAAAATCATTCAAATATCAATGGATAATTGATTAGAAGAGCCAATATCTATATTGGAATTACATATTTAGATAATTTCATAGAAAAATTAAATATTTATAAAATATTTATATAAAAGATTAATAAAGTAATTATCTATTTACGTAAGAAATTACATAATATAAGAAGTTTTTTTATCCCTCCTAAACAAAAAAGACATCCCTGCAGAGGGATATGTATATACTATATTAGAAGTACTAAAAGATGTTTATAATAATTCATTCTTTAAAATTTACTAGTTTAAAATCCGTGCTATGCACGGTGTAGCACGGTGTTTTAATAGCTTTAATTTTATTTTAACTCAATTATATATTATATATTAGTCTGCATGAATATTATTTATTATTTGGGTTAAACATCAATTAGATGACTCATTACCGCCAAATGACTCAAGTAGGTCATTGGTTACAAATTTGACTCATAGAATCATCAATATTAATGTTAAATTTTAACCGGGCCATGAGTGGGTGTGTTTGTGAAGAAAGTATACACCTTATGCAGTCCAGTAATATATATAGATATGTGTTTGCAATGTAAAACGAGAGAAACACAAAGTATTCAAGTTGATCTTATTCTTGCAAAAGAGTACAAGAAAGATTAAATAATATTATGAAAGAGAACACCACTTATCTAAGCTAAAAATAAGGAATTAAGTACTGAATGAATCCTAAATAAGCCCTATTACTCCACATAGCCGAAACTTATTCAAAACACTCCTACAAAATCTCATGAACATTATAAACCATAACAAACCAGTAAACCACATTCAGAGGACTCAGACAAGACTTAAAACATAATAGAAGTTTTGATTAAATCCAACAAATACCCCCTTAATCTAAACTTATTTTTTCAGGTTCTTCACACCAAGAAACTGACGCATTCTCTCAAACTTGACAATTGACAATGCTTCTGTGAGCACGTATGCGCGTTGCTCTTCAATTTGTACATGCCTTATAATAATTTCGCCTCACTCCACGCATTCCCTTATAAAGTGATAACGTATATTGATATGCTTAGAGCTGCCATGAAAAACAGGATTTTTGCTAAGTCTATAGCTGATTTGTTGTCGATGCAACACCACTGGTCCAATATAACTATCAGTAACTTCACCAGGCAATTTTCTTAACCATATATATTGGCAAGCTATGATGTAGCTTCACACGAGGATAGCGCAACACACTTCTGTTTCTGCAAGACCCAAATTATCACACTTATATTTAAGTAGAATATTATTCCACTAGTGCTCCTCCTATCATCAATATGCCCGTCCAAATCACTTTCTGAGAACCCTGTTAAAATATAATTTCCACTGTCCTTTGAATAACTCAAACCATAACCTAACGTTCTTTTAATATAACACATTATTCTCCTAGCAGCATTCATGTGCATCACCGTTGGCCTTTCCATGAATCGACTAATTATTCCCACATCATACGATATGTCCGATCGTGTATGAACAAGATAATGGAGGCCTCCCACAATGCTTTTATATTCAGTAGAATCAATAGCCGCACCACTTTTATCCTTGGTAAGCAACACCTTATGTTCCATTGGAATTTTTGTTGGGTTGCAATCTTTCATACCAGCCTTTTCTAAAACCTTATTAGCATACGATGTTTGCTTGAGCTTAACATAACATTTCTGCTGATCAACCTCTATGCCAAGATAATAAGAAAGCTTTCCCAAATCACTCATTTCAAAGTGCTTGTTCATTTTTTCATTAAAGTCATGTATGACATCTCCACTTGTACCTATCACCAAAAGATCATTGACGTACACTACAACTATGAATGCTTCTTCTCCCTATCTTTTTATGTATACTGCATGTTCATAAGGACACCGTGACAAACCCATGCTTTCTAGACACTTTCTTAGCTTCAAATACCAAGCTTCAGGAGCCTGACAGAGTCCGTACAGTACTTTTGACAACTTATAAACCAAATGCTTTTGCCCTGATTTTTCAAAACCCTCAGGCCGTGACACGTAGACGTCTTCCTCTAAATCCCCGTTTAGAAATGCTGACTTGACGTCTAGATAATGAACCATCCACCCATTTTTTGGTGACAATTCCAGGAGAAGACACATTGTTTCCAAGTGTGTTACTAGTGCAAAAATCTCTTTGAAATCAACTCCATATTGTTGACCATAACCTTTTGCTATAATTCAAGCTTTGTGCTTCACTATCTCTCCTTTAGTATCCTTTTTTTAGTTTAAACACCCATTTCAGACCAATTACCTTTATCTCTGGTGGTAAATGTGTCAATGTTCACGTCCCATTTTTTTCAGTTCCCTCCAACTCTGACTGTAATTGATTGGTTCATCCACCCACATAAGCATTAGTTCATCTACAGCTTCGACTTCCTCTGTATCATCGTATATTTCACTGATTAATCTAAAGTTTCTTGGCTCACTACTTTGCCCAGAACCAGCAGAACTCCTCACACTCGAGGCTTGGGATGAAATTGATGAGCTTTAACTTATAACAGGAGCTTGTGCCTCTGAAACTTTAATTAGTGTTGTCACTTTGTATTGTGGCTTGACTTTTTCCTTCTTCACTTATGTTAGTTTCACCAAATTCAAAACCAGAAACAGTAAACTAATTTGACTGATATGTACCTTGCTTCTCACAATGTTCCCACTCCCAGGTCTTTGTCTCTTAGAAGAAAACATCGTGGCTCACAAATACTTTTCTTGACACTGGATCAAACAATCGATAAGCTTTTGTTCTCGGATCCTTCCCAACGTTAACAACAATTTTACTACGATGTTCCGACCTAGTTGTCTAAAAACTTGCATTTTCTTGTGACATACACACCCAAACACCTTGATGTGTTCCAGATTTGGCTTTAACCATGATGAAGACGTGAATGCCATATCTTTTTCATTCCACACTCAATCATTAAGAGTGCAGGCTCATCGTCTTGTGTCTAAGACATGTTCACCTCCCAATGTTGTTCTTTCTCACGTTTAGGTTTTCGACACTCCGCATCATAATGACCATACACCAGACAATTGAAATATCTTGTCCTACTTCTATCTCGTCCATTCCTTAGCACTTTTTTCACACGATTGTCACCACTATTATATCAATTCCTTGAGTTTGATCTCCTCAGCCAATCCTCTCTAGTAAACAGTAGTTTCCCCTCTCTAGCACTCTCAAAGAAGCTTTTTTACCATGTAGCTTTCTTCAATCACTTCACCTAATGCTTGAATGTTGGCCACCAAACTGTTTAGTTTCATATAAAACTCGTCCAGATGCTTAGTGTCTTTCATCTTCAGTGACTCAAAATCAGCTTTCAATGTTTGTACTTTTGCCTTCTTCACCTAATCAGCACCAAGGCACATAGTTTTAATGGTTTCCCATACTTCTTTGGCCGTAGTCTTTTCAGATATAGACAAAAGCATGTCCTCGGGTTTTCCTTGATAAATAGCTGCCAATACGATCTGATCTGTTCTCCTTCCACCTTTGATTTTGAATTTTTGGGATCAATAGCTTCCCACACTGCGTGAGCCTGCATAAAAACCTTCTTTTTTGTTGCCCATGATGTGTAGTTACTTCATGCGAACATCAGATAACTTAGACCAACTCCTCCTTCTTCTATTTTGATTATCTCCGTCTTGCTTGACTCCATACTTCCCTTCCTGGGCATATACTTTGGCATACACAGACTAGACATGTGGCTCTGATACCACAACAAAGAAAGTATACACCTTCTGCAGTCCCTGGTTTCGGTAATATATATATATATATATATATATATATATATATCTGTATGTTTGTGTGTGTGCCTGTTTGTAATGTAAAATGAGAGAAAAACAAAGTATTCAAGTTGATCTTATTCTCCCAAAATAGTACAAGACATATTAAATAATATTGTGAAACAGAACACCAACTATCTAAGCTAAAAATAAGTAACTAAGTGTTGAATGAATCCTAAATAAACTCCACTACACCACCTAGCTGAAACATAATTAAAACACTCTTACAAAATCTCATGAACTTTATAAACTATAACAAACTGGTATACCACATTTAGAAGACTCAGACAAGACATAAAATATAACAGGAGTTTTGATTAAATCTAACAGTTGGCAGTGAAATCGATCCACCTGGAGCTGAGTGGGCATGATTGGTTGTAACATACAAGACTTAAAAAACTCTAAAATAAAAACATTACAAACACTTAGAAAGTGTTTTGATTCCGTACCATGGGGCATTCAATCTTTAGTGTGAATTGTAACTACACCTAAATATATATTATTTAACTCTGTATTATTTTGTTTAACCCGATGTCATCATATAAATCAATAATTTATATTTTGAATATGTTCTGTTGATTTAGTAGTACAAGTTTTTCAGTCCGATCATTTATATTTATTATTTTATTTTAACCAGAAATCCATTATATGACAAAATCTCAATAATTGTATTTAATTACTTTTTTAATCTTATTTAGTCTAATTAATAGCATAATTTTATTTCATGTGGTTCAATAGTATAATTTTCTTAGCGCGGTCGAATAATATATATTATTTCGTTGTCCGAAATCTTTATGCTGGTCAAATTTTTATATAATATTTGTTGACCGGAATTTTTATATCGACCAAAATTTTAATATTTTGGTTATTATTATATAACATAGATTGAAAGATATTTTTAAAATCGATGAAAAGTGCACATAGCATAGAGATGAGAGGAGTGATTTGATCACCCCATCTTTTTTTCATCTTAATTGACTTCGATTAATAAATTGCTCAGAATAATATGAATTAAAATTAGAATAAAATTAGAAAAGTTTAAAATATATGGCTAATTAAGTGCATATAAAACATAAGAGCAATTAAGTGAAATATTTCAATTATTAAGCGAGGGTATTTAAGTAATTTAACGAAAGACCAAATCGACCAAATTTTTAATATTTCGTCTATTATATAATAGTATAGATTATTACATGCCTAACTATATTTTTAATTTACAAAACTATTATAATTAAAACATGGGCCTAACTCTATAATTTATGTTTACATTATTACTAAAATCAAATTAAGATAATAGTGTAATTGACCTATCACATAAAAACCAAATTAATATATTCTATAAGTAACAAGGTGAGCTGGTTAAAAATCATTAATTAAAATTAACTGTTTATATATATATAATTTAAATACTAATAAAATATTAATGAAAATCGGTGCATAACACAGATGGGATATAAGCTCATATAAAAAAACGGATGTAGACATTTTTAAATTAGTCTTTAATAATATAACTAATGGACATGGCCATATTTTGTAAATACCTTATTAAGTAAAAAATACCCCCAACTAAAATAAAATTCAAACATCTTAGAAAATATTTGAAGAACATTATAATGAAGGGTTTTGCAAGAGCTCAAACAAGGTCAAGTACAGAGATATTTTAACACATGTGCAACACACTGCAATTTCTATAAAATCTTTTTTTTTCTAGTCCTATTTTTCCATATAGAAATATATATAGCTATTTATTTAATAAGAAAATCCAAGAAAACATAACTTTACATATGAATTTCACACTCATGGGCGGTGATGAGTTTTTTTAGGCCTAGTGCAAAAATTATGTTGGGACCCTATAAAAATATGAAATCAAACCATTTAAAAAAAATTAAGGGGTTCATAAGTTAGAACCTAATCAAGTATTAATCTAGGAGGGGCGCATCCCCACGGCTTTACTTTTAATTCAATGAATTTAAGTTTGTTAAAAAATAAAATAAGAACTTATATATCTAACGATTATTCAAAAATTACGAGTGTAAACCAATACATTATATTACATATTTATAATTTACTTAATCAAAATAAATTGGTCAAGAAAAACCTAAAAATATTAAATGTTAAAAGTATGATATAAAGCAACACAAATGAGAGAAAAACAATAAGTGAATCAGTGAATCGATAAAAATAAATTGATTATATATATTCAAAGTCACATGTACCTCAAATCAACTTAAATAAACAAGTGAACTTGGGCTATGTTATGGGCTTTTGGGCTAGGTTTTGCGTTTGTAAATGTATATATTAAAAAAATAAATTGCAACCTATACATACATAATGAACTATATATCCTTTTGGGCGCAGTACATAGTGCATATGCACATCCTATACTCCGTAAAGGTCGCCAATGCATAAGACTAAGTTCATCATCTTTGTCTTCCCACTTAACATTTTTTCCCTTTTGGAGGCCAAGATCATCCCAAATAGGGCACCAAAATTTTCATACAATATATATGGGTATTTATGAATGTATGTATGTATGTATATATGTATCTATGTATAACGAGAGGGAGTTAAATTCTATGAAGACCACTTATATTCTACAAGTAAAAAATATTGCATGAAAATATTGCAAAACATTTAATTTTGCTAATCATGCTCTACCAAGATCATCATTTTATTCAAAATCTTGAATATCATATACGTATTGTATGTAAAACATTACAAAAATATTTTATCCTACAAAATATGTTAAGTTTGCAGAACATTTGTTAAGTTTGCTAAAAACATACACATTCTACTTATTAAACTTAAATAATTTTCAACAATTTTAATGAGTTAGTGATACTGGTAAAATATATGTCATAAAATAATATATATTATAAAGTTTTGATTGCAGAACATACATGGTTCCCAATGAAAAAGTGGTCACCATACAAATTTTCTTGATATATATCACTACAAGAAAACAAGGCTAAATACAACCGATTAAATACAACTGGGGTCAAATTCAACCCCTTTCGGTTGAATTTAAGGGGTGCGGCTAAATTCAACCGCATGCGGTCGTATTTAATTACGGTCGTATTTATGCGGTCGAATTTAGCAACAAATGTGACCGTATACGGTTGAATTTAGCCGTATTCCTAAATTCAACCGCATTCGGTCGAATTTAGCCTTACCAAAAAAATGGGTGTACGGTTGAATTTAGCAGTACTCCTAAATTCAACCGCATTCAGTCGAATTTAGCCTTTCCAAAAAAAAAGGGAAATTTTCCCGCCAGCGTTTTCTTTGACACTCCTAAATTCAACCGTTTTCGGTCGAATTTGATATTTTGAAATGACGGGAAATTTCCTGAACTTTTAAAACATTGGTTGCAAAAGTGGGGGAAATTTCCCGCTTTTTTAAAAATTGTAATTTTAGTAGAAATCAATTGTATTTATCTATCATGAATGCATTCGGTAATATTAATTATTTTCGGAATTTATTTTTTTTTAAATAAATTATTTAAGTAACTTATTAACTTTGTACAAGTTATTTGCGAACCGAGCTGTTCACGAAACAAATATTAAGATTTATATATATTTTAGTGATATGATATAAATTTTAGAAAAAAATTAACGTATTTGGTTTGCTATTTTAACAGTCAATCAGTAGTTTGACCACTACTTTTTGCTAGTGCTTAGTCCCAAACTAATTTTTTGTTTTTTTTAAAAAAATATTTATGAATAGTCCAACCGTAAGGATGTCAAGATATATATATTTTAGTGATATTATAAAAATTTTAGAAAAAAATAAATGTATTTGGTTTGCTATTTTAACAGTCAACTAGTAGTTTGACCAATTATCCTTACTAGTGTTTAGTCCCGTACCGATGTTTCTATTTTTTAAAAAATGTTTATGAATGATCCAACCGTAAGGATGTCAAGATCTATATATTTTAATGATATGATAAAAAAATTAGAAAAAAATAAATGTATTTGGTTTTGTTATTTTAATAGTCAACTAGTAGTTTGACCAATACTTCTTACTAGTGTTTACTCTCATACCGAAGTTTTAATTTTTTACAAAATGTTTATGAATAATCCAACCGTATGGATGTCAAGATCTATATATTTTAGTGATATGATAAAAATTTTAGAAAAAAATAAATATATTTGGTTTGCTATTTTAACAGTCAACTAGTAGTTTGACCAGTTATTCTTACTAGTGTTTAGTCCCGTACCGATGTTTCGATTTTTTAAAAACTGTTTATGAATGACCCAACCATAAGGATATCAAGATCAATATAATTTATTGATATGATAATTTTTTTAAAGAAAAATAAATGTATTTGATTTGTTATTTTAACAATCAACTAGTAGTTTGACCAATACTTTTTACTAGTGTTTAGTCTCATACCGATGTTGCAATTTTTTACAAAATGTTTATGAATGATCCAACCATAAGGATGTCAAGATCTATATATTTTAGTGATTTGATAAAATTTTTAGAAAAAAATAAATGTATTTGGTTTGCTATTTGAACATTCAACTAGCAGTTTGACCAGTTATTATTACTAGTGTTTAGTCCCGTACCAATGTTTCGATTTTTTAAAAAATGTTTATGAATGATTCAACCGTAAGGATGTCAAGATCTATATATTTTAATAATATGATAAAATTTTTAGAAAAAAATATATGTATTTGGTTTGTTATTTTAACAGTCAACTAGTAGTTTGACCAATACTTCTTACTAGTGTTTAGTCTCATACCGATGTTTCGATTTTTTACAAAATATTTAAGAATGATCCAACCGTAAGGATGTCAAGATCTATATATTTTAGTGATATGATAAAAAATTTAGAAAAAAATAAATGTATTTGATTTGTTATTTTAACAGTCAACTAGCAGTTTAACCAGTTATTATTAATAGTGTTTAGTCTCGTACCAATGTTTCGATTTTTAAAAAATATTTATGAATGATCCAACCATAAGGATGTCAA
Organism: Apium graveolens; assembly: GCF_009905375.1. Lineage (NCBI taxonomy): Eukaryota > Viridiplantae > Streptophyta > Magnoliopsida > Apiales > Apiaceae > Apium > Apium graveolens. Next base: position 8,916,284 of record NC_133654.1, on the reverse strand, counting down.
GATCTATATATTTTAATGATATGATAAAAATTTTAGCAAAAAATAAATGTATTTGATTTGTTATTTTAACAGTCAACTAGTAGTTTGACCAATACTTCTTACTAGTGTTTAGTCTCATACCAATGTTTCGATTTTTTAAAAAATGTTTATGAATGATCCAACCGTAAGGATGTCAAAATCTATATATTTTAGTGTTATGATAAAAATTTTAGGAAAAAATAAATGTATTTGCTTTGCTATTTTAACACTCAACTAGTAGTTTGACCAGTTATTTTTACTAGTGTTTAGTCCCGTACCTATGTTTCGATTTTCTAAAAAATGTTTATGAATGATCCAACCGTAAGGATGTCAAGATCTATATATTTTAATATTATGATAAAAGTTTTAGAAAAAAATAAAAGTATTTGGTTTGTTATTTTAACAGTACTCTACTAGTAGTTTGACTAGTTATTTTTACAGGTGTTTAGTCCTGTGCCGATGTTTCAATTTTTTTAAAAATGTTTATGAATGATCCAACCATAAGGATGTCAAAATCTATATATTTTAGTGATAGATAAAAAATTTAGAATAAAATAAATGTATTTGGTTTCCTATTTTAACAGGCAAGTAGTAGTTTGACCCGTACTTTTTACTAGTATTTAGTCCCATAATGATGTTTGGTTTTTTTAAATATGTTTATGAATGATCCAACATTATAGATATTAAGATCTATATATTTTAATGATATGATAAAAAAAATGTATTTTAATCATTAGATCTCGATTATTTTTACAAATAAAGTATAAATAAACATTATTATAAATTTCACCGCACACTCTTGTTAATGGAATTCATCATAAAATTGATCAAAATCAAAATTTTAATTTTTTAATAGAAAAATGAGTTGTTAAAATAAATTATAATATTATAATATTTTAAGAAAAAGATTAACAAATTACAATATATTTTTAGATAAATTATTCGAATTTTAATTTTATAACAGAAAATACGTAATATATGAATTTATAAATTGACACTCCTAAATTCAACCGATTGCGGTCGTATTTAGCATGTCCATGTCAGCGATCCGCGTGATTTAGATCCAACGTGCTAAATTCAATCACTAAATTATAATCCAACGGCTGATTTTACTTTTAAAAAAAAAACTAAAATTCAATATCTTTTTAAGTTAAACCCCCCACCCCCCACTCCCCACCCCTGCCCCCTCCCCCCCTCCCCTGTTCTCCCTGCTCCCGCCCCCCTCCCCTGTTCTCTCGTCACCCTCCCCCTCCCCTGTTCTCTCACCATCACCACTCAACCCCCTCCCTCCCTCTTTTTCGTTTTTTTTTCGGCCAATCCCCTTTTTCTCCGACCACCTCTTTTTATTTTCTATTCGCACAAACATCCGCCCCAACACCCATCTTTTATCTTTATTTTCTTGAACAAAATATTAAATGGGTCTTCAAAATTTGGTATTTTTATATCATTTTTGATTGTGGGTTTGAATTTAGGAAAATTGTAGGAGTATATATGTGAAAATTTTGAATTGAAAACTTGATATTTGTGATTTGGTATCTAATTTTTGAATCATTTGTTGTGTTCTTGATTGGGTTATATGTTAATATAATTATTGATAATTGATTATATAGGTTATTGACTTTGTTTTGTGATATTGAGTGTTGAATTTGGTTGAATTTTATATTATTTCGGGTTTGGCCGGAAAAGTTGTCATTTTGATCGGAAAATGGATTTTATTGTTGGTGATGTTAGTTTTAGATTTTGGAAATGATTTATTGTGTGAAATTGAACCGAAAAAATCTCATTTTTGGCAATATTGGAGTTATCGGAATGGTTGCGGATTTTTTGAAGCTCGCCGGAATCTGAGAATTTTCTGGCGAGTTTTTTTTTTAAAATGTGGTGCTCGTAAATTCGACCGCATTCGGTCGAATTTAGAACAATATTTTCAATCATATACGGTCGAATTTATATTTTAGGCGGACTTTTCAAATTTTTTCAAAAAATTCAAATTTTTGGGCGGGATTTTCAATTTTTTGGTGAAAAACAAATTCGACCGCATTCGGTCGAATTTAAGCGGTCGAATTTAGCCGCTCCGTATACTAAATTCGACCGGTTACTAAATATGACTCGACCGAATGCGACCGGTCCAAAAACCGGCCGTATTTAGTTAAATACGACCGAAAACGGTCGTATTTAACTAAATACGACCGATTTTTGGACGGTCGTATTTACCCGTTTTTCTTGTAGTGTATATATATATATATATATATGTGTGTGTTTGTGTGTTTGTGTATAAATTTTATATCAAGAATTCAAAATCAATTCAAACTATACCAATATATAAATATATTTGAGGCGTCCATTTAATTTAAAAAAATTTATTTATTTATTTGAGAACTAAGATTTATAAGGCCCAATTATAGATAGTAATTCATTTATTACCATATGATATGATGCATTTCAAAAATTATTAGAAGAACAATTATTATAAGATTAGCAGGACAGATAAAGCAAATTAACTTGGAGTTGGGGAACATATCCATCTTAATTAGTTGTCTTATATAGTTAAAGAATTAATATTATTCTCTTTAAAACAGATTTTATCTTGGATGGCCTAAACGTATTCTGGGTTCATTTGGAGAAAGTTCTATCAGGTATTAAAGTGGACAAAACCTGATATAAATTATAGTTCCAAAAAATATTCAAAGTAATTTGTTACCACTAATTTCTTTGGGTTGATAGTAATGGAATGCTTTCATTGTGATGCCAACATATAATCGATTAACTATGAGTAGACATAATTAATTTGATCTATATAAAATATATCTATATATATTTAGAAGCAACTAAGTTTTGTATGAATCTCTTGATTGATAAATAGAAGGATAAATTAAGTACTAGATGAGACTTTATGCACATTGACTGTTACATACAATAATAGATAGACTTAAGCTGTGAAAAATGGATCGTCCTACGTAATGCATTTTATCCAATTTGTGATGTTCTGAAAAATTAGAACTCAATAGATAAAACATCAGGTACTTCTAATATATTGTTGAATATACTAGTTGCAATATTTTTAAATTATGGATGGGTAAAAAAGTTTAGACACGTAAGACACCTTGATCCTTAGGGCCAGTACTAATAATGCTAAGGAATAAAATGAGATTTACAATGAGTGAAGTACGAAAACAAGTGACCCGGAATGCCATATGTCATAATATGTGTGAAATACGAAGATTTGGTGAATTATTTGTAGAGGATACATAGAGCAACTATAAACATTACTTTGCATTCTTCTAGAATATAATATAGAGGTAAATCGAATCATCTCCAAGCTATTTTTTTCTTAACAAATCTCTAAAACGATTATGTATTTGAGTTAATTAACCTTTCAAATGTTGTGGTAAAGGACCTTCCATGATAGATTTTTTTACACGTTTCATGTAACGTGGACGATAAAAAAAAAGGGCCATGTCATATGTCATGTTCCGGTAAAGTTCCTTTCATGTTCCGGTGGAGGCATATGTCATTCATATGACTTACTCATATCCTTTGAAAGATATATATATATATGTGTGTATGTTGGTAGAATAACTGATGGGTGCAGATGGAAACCTATAGTTACAACTCTTTTAGAAAAATAAATAAAATACAATCTTCTTTGAGACTTGATATGATCACTTTTTTAACGATTTATTTTGCCCTAATTTGTTACGAGGTGCTCCTACCGGACACAATAAAGTAAGAAGGATGACAACTTGTAATATTGATATCCTTCCTAAATTAATATGAGGAAAAAAATATGAGTCTGTATATTTATTTAGAGAAATTTAAAAAGCTTAAACTCTTAGACACGCATAAAAAAATCTAATCATTTCTATAATATTGTTTTTAAGAATGAAACTACTGTACATTTCATTTTACTTTATAGTGAAGGCCATTTACTTTGATATTTTTCTTTCCAAATAAATAATTGAAGCTATTTAATCAAGTTTCTTTTCCCAAAGAAAACCCAAATTTCTTTATATTTTCTTCTTCTTTAAATGCAGTATATTTTAAAACATAAAAAATTAAAAAGTATCATACATTATTAATAATTTTAGTTGGTTCTATAAACAAAATTTTAACAATCTACATGTATCATATGATTTTGTTCTGTTAGAGTTCATAGTCAATGTGGAGGAAATAATTTCACATATGAATTGATATGAAATTGGTTGTCTATAGTAGCACAATGAGTTGATTAGTAAGGCCAATGTCACCAATTTGATATAATTATAGGTTTGAATGTTCAATTTGAACCCATTCCAAGACAAATTGAAAAAAGGAGGTTATTTGAAGCCACCAATTTGTTGGTTAATGTATGTATATCAAACGGGTAATTAAGATTTTGTAACTATTATTAATTATGTAAGTGTGTGTGTATGTTCATGGATATGAGCATAGTTGGATGTACTAAAGACTTAGAAGGGACGTGGTGTGGCTTGGGTAATCACCATGTATATGGACAAGAAGGATGTATGTGCTTGGTGTATGTAAATATTGAGATCAAGGGTTATAACGGTGGAGAAAGTAGATTAAGAAAAAATGAAACTACTGATTCTCTGTGGTGTTGATGAATCTTTATTCCGACTGATTACCTCTTAAATAAATTTGTATTAAGTATTTACTTATTATGTGGGTGTGAAAAAATTATTAATATTATATTACTTTTGTATAATTTATGAAAATAAAATATTTCACTCAATATTGCACTATATTGTCCTAATGATTTAAGACCTGGATTTTGCATATAAGAACTCCAACAATATGACTTATAATTGTGCCTTATTATCAAAAAAATAATATATTTGAATTATAATTGGAGGGAAGGGAAAAGATGAGACAGAAGAGATGTGTTAATCACGGATAATATATATTATGTAAATATATATTGATACATCGGTGTACACTACGTAACTTAAAAGATCTAAGGTTTAAAAAAAATCACCTATATATATGTATGTATATAGGGACTTATCCCCAGTCATTATTGAATGGAATCCGAGTCATCGTTGGATGGAATACACGAGCTGCAATTTTTCATTAAAGTAGCTCTCACCTTCCACAATATTTTCTTGCGACCGGTGTATCGCAACCAAGTTGGCTTTGGATAATTTGGCTATATATTTATAACAAAATCCTAGAAACAAAACTTTACAAATAAATTTCACAAAAAAAAGGATTAACCATCATTATCTTCATTTTTATCGTCGTCCACTACATTTTTCTCTCGAATTCGTTGATTCTCCTCATTAGGTGTACCATAAAATATCTGACTCGTAGTATTGATGCAGACCCCTTATTCTTAATTCCTATAAAACTTCTTCTTAACTAGATCGTACTACAAAAACTTTTTTGGCTTCCCAAAAGTAAATGATTATCAAGCTTCAAAAATGCAGTGGCTCGTAAAATGTGGATGCTACATTAAGGTAACCTATTGGTCCAAGTATCCCCTTCTTCGTCCCTTTACAATAACCATGTGACTCCAATTTTCGCAGATTGTCATCACATCCTGAACGATACATAAAAGGGCACACAAAGCGATAGCTGACCAAATATAATACTTCAAAATGTGATACTCACTTTCTGTTACAATAATTACAACTGTAATACAACAAAAAAATACTAAATTATATAAGAAATTCGAGTTGCAACTCAATTCTTCTATTAACCAATGCAACACTAGTAAAAATGTATACCAAAAATTAATGACGTTGTGTGTGGGGTCCACCCCTGCTGACTGCTTGTATAGAAGTGATAACATAATCACATGGGACCCACCTTTAATGATGTCAAAGTGGAAAAATATTAAGATTAAAGAAACTCATTTTCAATTTTTTCTTCATTTAATTGGCAATACGAGTTAGTGTGAGTAAAATTTTACATGAACATTCTATTCAACTAACCAATAGTAAAATTAATAAATCTTATTGATATTTGCATCATAAAATTAAAATTTCATTCTAAATTTCAATTTATAAGATATATTTTTAATAAACTACATTTTGAACACTATTTTCTAAACTTTTTTTGAATTATAAAATATTCACTTTTTTCGAAAGGGAGAGGATAAGTTAAGCATAAATATTTAAGTTATATCTGTACTAGGTGAACCGGAAACAAACTCCACCTCAAGATCACGTTGAATTGCAAATCATATACGTCTAAATACATGTTCAGCTAAATCAGCACTTACTACATTCTTATTCATGAATTTTTTCCCCAACAAACACCTGTAAAATAAACACGAGTATGTTTTCCCCCATCCCAACTGTACAAAATTTTTGAGCATGCTCAGATTCCAGACAATGGAAAACTGATGCTTGTCGCTTGCAAAAGTTAAATTCAGTGGGTAGATTTACAAATATCGCTAAAGTACTGACCTGCCAAGTATTGCACTGATTTAGGGGGGCAGACCCTTTAGTTTTGGATTGTGCCAAATCAACATCCGATAGTAAAAACTTTAAAGATGCATGTGCTGAAACAAAATAATCTCTATAAGGAATTGTATCAAACTCTTGTAAAATTTGCTTTTGCAGATCAACGGACTGAATCCGAGAAGTCGCAATGGCGAAAAAATTAGCATCACCTACCGCATATACACCTAACACACCCCTTCGAACAGGCAGGCTTGTTAGTCTTCATTAAAAGGCACAAAATCCAAGTCCTTCATACGTCACAGTATTATCTAATGCCTTCCCTAAAGTGGTGTCAAACTGAGATGAAACTTCTGTAAAGTACTATGGTGGATAAGTGTGTGGAAAATAATACAGTTTACTCAGACCCATGCAAACTCGAACGAGCACTAGGGTCATATTGGGGATCATTAAGCTTCTTGAATGCACCCATAAGCTCTACACATTTAGACACACTATTCTTAGTAAAATCCTTAAAAAATCAGCATCCATGCTTATAACTCCACCAAGAAGTTTAACACCAACCTGAGGTCTACCAATATCCGGAGGAAAGAGCCAGTCCTTAAATATACATGGATCATTATAAGCCAAAATACCTATTTTCGTGCAATATTCATATCTAAACCCAAACCATGCCCTAAGATTGGATAATATTTAAGGCATTAGCGACCTTAACTGAATCTCTGATTGAAGTATCATAATCCATATACCATGCATGTTCCGAAAGACCACAAACATCCATAATTCTGAGAATTAATGGATGTGACTTAAAAGCAAACAAGAGAAGCCCTAACGAATCCCCTTGTTGTATCCCACAAGATGACCAGATGAACCATTTCCCAAAAATAGCCTAGTTGGTGTCCATATAGAAATTCTACCCAAGAGGAGATAGATGGATACATTCCCCGACTTCCTGTAACTTCTTTTCTCTGTCGATCATACTAAAGGCATTTTTGAAATCTACCAATAGCATCGATAAGTTAGGGTTTGACAAAAGAGCCTCTACAAATCGACTAACTGCATGTAGCAGAGCTTCAGCACCTCTAGAAATACCTAATCCAAACTGAAAATCTCCCAAGTGAGTCGCAATCTCTATACCGACCTTCTTCATTGCCACTTTTGAAACCAGACACCTCAATATGTTTCCTACCGCAATCCACACGAAGTTCCTTTAAGAAAAGATTTAATAAAGTTGTGAACAATCTCAGCACTACCTTATAACGAAATTTTATCACCGAGTGAACTTGGTAATGCGGGAGTAGTGCATGAGGCTGTTTCTCTTCCGGGAAAAGCCAAATGATGTCAAAACCATGACAGTTGCAGAAAAATGACCATTATAAATTTTCTTAAACACTATTTAACAGTATCTCATAGGATTTTATTCTATTTTAAGAGGAAAGGGAAGAGACATCTCTTCAAATGTGTCAAGTAGCTTGAAGGCCGCTCTAACACACCACAAATTTCCAAAGCACTGAGAATGTGCTTCTATGACATGGTATGAAGACCCTTAATGTACACCCGTGTAGAATAAGAAAACGCATTCAAGCTTCACATGAGGAATTATTACATACAACCATAGCCAAGGCAGACATAAGAGCCCCTAATATGTACTCCAAATTTCTACATGCAGAAGGAAAAAGAACATTGGAATACCTTTTAAAGAGTTGAGGCATCCAAAACACGTGGTTGGGTATTAATTTCAGAAGCCGTTAAATTATCATCACTTCCGAGCAATCATTTTACGGGGAATACTCCAAATATAAGAGAAAATATAATCATCTAGTTCATATGTAAGAGGTAAGATAGATTTCCCAATAGCATGTTTATAATTTTTACGAAGAATGTTCATGCAATTACCACAAAACCAATATTTAACTAGACTAAGCGCAGTACAAAGATCATTATCAAGGAAGTCTTTATAAGAAGTAACCTGATATTCAGAAAAAAAGGTGATGGTTATGGAGATGAACAATGAAATATGAATGTGTAAGACCTCTGCCCTGAACACTATCATTTGACCAATTATCAAACCCTTTAAAAGGAGAATGAGTATATGTTTTATAACTCTCTATTTACCCCAAAAGTACTTAAGAAGGCTCAAAATGCTGGTCAACAAATGTTCATAACTTGAAATTTCTTATAAATAATTTATTAAACACTTTATAAGCAAACTCGGAATAAGAAATCAGAATTTACTTCACTCTCAAAAAACTGTCCCAACACACCTAAATACTAGTGATGACAATTTAATTTTTTTGTCTTAGCTTTTCATGAAATACAAATTTAAAATTTTAAAATACATATGTTGATGAGTTCGCGAAGTTGTTCAGTAAAAGAAGGTGAGAGTAAAACAACAAATTAATTTCCGCAACCCGGTTTGCTCTTTGTTTAGTCATATTCAAAGACTGGCCAATTTAATTGTTATCTTTGATTATATATGAGTGTTGCGGTTAAAATAAGAAACTTGAAGTTTTTTTTCTCTTAAAGAATGACCCCATCATACCTAAATATTAGTGATGAAAGTTTAGTTAATTATTTTTTCTTACCTTTCATGAAATACAAGATTTGAAATTTTAAACTAGAGTTCGAGAGTTTCTCATTAAAATAAGTTGAGAGTGAAACCATCAAATTAATTATTTTATATATTCGTATTAGTATGTAATATGTGCCATGTATATTCTAATTCTAATATGTTGCTGTGGGACTCGAACCTTATACTTATATATTGTAAATTATAAATTTTAATTTTGATCTGAAATATCTAACAGCGCCAAATTGAGTGACAAGATTAACTACTTTTCATTGTTTCGTCTTTATATAATATTATAGATTGATATCAATATATATGAACACATATATCTTATATGTATATGTAATATAAAAATTTACGTGTACAAATATATGCGGAAGCAAGACACATACTTTTTGTATTATGGAATAAAAAATATTATGGCTTTAATAAATTTGATAAATATGTATATTTATCTTTTGCAAAACTACATTAAAATAATATATTGAATGTTATGTTTCAGTTAATCTTAAATGTAATTATTTATTAGTTTGGTTGATAAAATAAATTGAAAAATAAACTTTTTCTTTTAAAAACATGAAAAACATAATTTTAAACATAAAATATAATATAAGCCTTTTTCAGGTAAACCTGGTCAATCTTGTTAATCTTATATCCACACAAGGGGCACAAATAACAATCCCAAATACAATACATCTCAGCCCTAAATTGCCTAAATCTCAAACACAGTTGAAAGATGAGGAGATCTACGCGACTATTCTGGAGGATCTAATAAGAGATATTGTTGGGTTTATAATCTAAGTTTAGTATGTTTTAAATAAAATAGCTGTTGTCCTGGGTTTGTAGCAGCAAGAATAAGTCATAGTTTGTTTCAGTTTTACAAGAGAGTTGCGTACGTGTAGGACTCATGGAGAGTTTGCAGGAGTGTTTTTAGAGAACGTTGTATTGCATTATTTAGTTTCCTTATTGTACTGTTTTATCTTTAAGAAGTAATATTAGCAACTTGCATTTTTCGTTGTTCTCTCTGTTATATGTGTGTGTATATCTGGTTCATATCTATCATCTGGTATCAGAGCTTTGTTCGTTTGTATGCCAAAATACATTCTCAAATCAACAGACATGCAGACAATAAAAGGCAAAGACGGTTCAGTTGGATTAAACTACCCAATATTAACGAAAACCAATTACACTACATGGTCTCTTAAAATGAAAGTTTATATGGAGGCGCATGGCATCTGGGAGGCGGTTGAGCCAAAGAATGAGAAGGAAAAGGTTGATGAAAAGATGGATAAAATGGCTCTAGCAGCAATTTACCATGGAATTTCAGAAGAAATCTTGTTGTCGATCGCTGACAAGAAGACATCAAAGGAGGGATGGCAGGCTGTGAAAACTAAATGCCAGGGAGCTGATCGAGTTAAAAAGGCACGAATCCAAACGTTAAAAACTAAATTTGAGTTCTTAAACATGAAGGACACGGAGCTGATAGATGACTTCTGTGTGAAACTCAATGGTATAGTGACCAATATACGAGCCTTGGGGGAATCTGTAGACGAGGCATATATGGTCAAGAAGCTACTCTGTGCGGTTCCTGAGAAGTTCTTGCAGATCACTTCGACTATAGAGCAGTTCGGTAACCTGGAGACGGTGACCATTGAAGAAGCGGTTGGCTCGCTGAAAGCACACGAAGAACGACTTCGTGGGAAGAATGAAAGCAATGGGTCGCAACTCCTCTTGACTGAAGAGGAATGGAGAGTACGTGAAAATACTGAGGGCAAACTATTGCTCACAAGAGAGGAATGGTTGAAGAGATCAAACAAGGCAGAGACGCAATCTGGGTCTAGGTACCAAGGAAACATTAGTAATTATGGGGTGAGGCAGGACGAACGATCAGAGGTGACAGAAGTAAGGTTAAGTGCTTTAACTGCCATCTATACGGACATTATACGGCAGAGTGTCGTAAGCCTCGTCGAGGTAAAACAAGGATCAGAAAACGGAAGTGAATCTGACACGCATTCATGATGACGATGAGCCAGCCTTGTTGATGGTTGAACACATGAAAGAAATAAAGAAAGAATTGATGCTTAATGAACAAACTGTACGACCAAGGCTGAGTACAACTGTTGAGAAATTGGGAGAATCTAATATGTGGTATCTAGACAACGGAGCCTCTAATCATATGACAGGATATAGATCAAAATTTAAGAGTCTGGATGAAGGAGTAATGGGTCAGGTGAGATTTGGCGACGGGTCCACTGTTGAAATACAAGGAAAGGGGTCAGTTGGATTCAAATGCAAAAATGGAGAGGAGCTCATATTTCACGACGTCTATTATATACCAAGCCTGTGTAACAACATCATATCACTTGGTCAGTTGTCAAAGAACGGGAAAAAGGTTGTTCTTAAAGGTACGTTTTTATGGATATATGATGAACGTGACAGATTAATTATGAAAGTGCAGCGCTCATCAAATAGACTATATAAAATTATTCACGAGACAGTCAGGCCTATCTGTTTGTTGACAAAAACAGAGGAGTCAACATGGTTGTGGCACGCACGACTCGGCCATGTTAATTTTGGAGCCATGAAGACGATGTCAACTAGTAAAATGGTATCTGGCCTTCCTGAGTTTGTCTTACCAAAGGACGTTGGTGATGGGTGCTTACTATCAAAACAAGCCAGACAACCTTTTCCTCTCCAGACGGAGTTTCATGCCAAACAGCCTCTGGAATTAATTCATGGGGATCTTTGTGGACCCATAACACCAAGGACAACAGCAGGTAACCAATATTTCTTTTTACTTGTTGACGATTTTAGTCGTATGATGTGGGTTTTCCTGCTGAAAAACAAAAGCGAGGCGTTGGAAGCTTTCCAAAGGTTCAGAGTTAAGGATGAGAAAGACTCAGGCAAGGAGATTAAAGTATTTCGAACAGATAGAGGGGGAGAATTTACTTCTAATAAGTTTACAGTCTATTGTGAAAGTGCTGGTATAAGTCGACATTTCACAGCACCCTACACCCCGCAACAAAATGGGGTCGTAGAGCGACGAAATCGAACTGTGGTTACAATGGCTCGGAGTCTGTTAAAAGAGATGGACATGCCTGCCTTGTTCTGGGGAGAAGCTGTACGCCACTCCATTTATTTGTTAAATAAACTGCCTACTAGAGCATTATCCGACAAAACACCTTATGAAGCTTGGAAAGGAATTAAACCGGATGTAAATCACATTAGAGTGTTCAGATGCGTGACTCACATGAAGTTACCGAGCGTCCATACGACGAAGCTTAGTGATCGCAGTAAATTGGTTGTACATCTCGGTAAAGAGCCTGGAACTAAAGCGTACCGACTTTACGATCCTATATCTGGACAGATACATGTAAGTCGGGATGTCATTTTTGAAGAAAAGCGAGCTTGGTTGTGGGATAAACAAGGACAAAGAGAAGACTCTCAGATTCATGGCTCGTTTGTGGTACTGGGAACTCATCAATCTGGTGGTGGGGAGGAATCTGCTAGTGAGACTAACACTGAAACTAGCGAGGAAGTGTCAGGAAATGGGGAAAATAGTCCATACCAGGTGTCAATGAGTGGTGGCAGTACTCTCTCTCACGGTTACGGTAATCTTTCTGAAAGTTCCAGTACTGAACAGAGTAGCAGCTCATCGAGTGGTAGTAGCAGTATTCCAACCAAATTTCGTTTACTGAGTGAAATCTATGACGAGACAGAAGAAGTCGAAGCTGAAAATGAATTGTTTATGTTAGGAGTTGATGAACCTATGAATTACAGTGAAGCCGTTAAAGACCCAGCCTGGGAACAAGCAATGAAGAATGAGATTAGTGCGATTGAGAGAAACAACAGATGGACTTTGGTGGAACTCCCGAAGGGACATAAGGCAGTGGGTCTGAAATGGGTGTATAAACTTAAACGAGATACGACTGGAGAGGTGATCAAACACAAAGCGAGGTTAGTTGCCAAGGGATACGTACAGAAGCAAGGGATTGATTTTGAAGAGGTATTTGCACCTGTGACACATCTTGAAACGGTGCATTTACTATTGGCGCTTGTAGCAAAAAAGAAGTGGGAAGTACATCACTTAGATGTAAAACCGGCCTTTCTTAACGGAGATTTAGAAGAAACTGTTTATGTGACCCAACCTGAAGGCTTTATTGAACAAAACAAAGAAGGGTTAGTCTACAAGTTGGTCAAAGCGCTATATGGATTACGACAGGCACCCCGGGATTGGTATGCTCGTCTAAGCAAATATCTTGAAAGGATTGGATTCACCAAGTGTCCTTATGAACACGCTGTATATACGAAGAGGGAAGGAGAAGAAGTGCTGATTATTGGTGTTTATGTTGATGACCTTCTTGTCACAGGAACAAGCGTATCAATGATTAATAAATTCAAAAGGTATATGGGAGAGGAATTTGACATGAGCGATCTCGGCAAATTGGCATACTATTTAGGCATCGAGGTGGATCAAAAGGAGGGTCATATCGAGCTCAGACAATCTGCCTATACACGGAAATTACTTGAGAAATCTGGAATGTTGGGTTGCAAATTCTCGAAGTATCCTATGGAACCAAAATTGCAGCTAGTGAAGGATGAAAAGGGCAAGGCAGTCAACCCAACTGAATTCAAATCAATCGTGGGAGGACTGAGATATTTAGTACATACACGTCCTGACATTGCTTATACAGTGGGGATCGTGAGTCGCTACATGGAATGACCAACTGTGTTGCATTTGAATGCAGTGAAAAGAATTCTGCGATATATCAAGGGAACAATGGAGTTCGGGCTGATATACACTCAAGGAAAGGGAAATTATCTGTTGTGTGGGTACTCGGATAGTGACTTGGGAGGTAATGTTGATGACCGGAGAAGCACAGGTGGGTTGGCTTTCTACCTGGACGAGTGCTTGATTACATGGGTTTCACAAAAACAGCATTGTGTTGCATTATCTTCGTGCGAGGCTGAATTTATGGCGGTCACTGCTGCGGCATGCCAAGGTGTGTGGTTGAGGAATCTGCTGAGCCAAATTACTGATATAAATCGCAGTCCTGTGGTGATTTATGTTGACAACAAAACAGCGATTGACCTTGCTAAGAATCCGGTTTTCCACGGTCGAAGTAAACACATAGACATACGATATCACTTTATTCGTGAGTGTGTTGAACGGGGGGAAATTGTCATAAAACATGTGTGTACGGAGGAGCAGCGTGCTGATGTCTTGACCAAAGCGATGTCTGTGACGAAGTTTGAAATAATGCGCGCGTTACTGGGGATTCAGAATCTACAGAACCCAACTTAGATTAAGGGGGAATATGTTGGGTTTATAATCTAAGTTTAGTATGTTTTAAATAAAATAGTTGTTGTCCTGGTTTGTAGCAGCAAGAATAAGTCATAGTTTGTTTCAGTTTTGCAAGAGAGTTGCGTACGTGTAGGACTCATGGAGAGTTTGCAGGAGTGTTTTTAGAGAACATTGTATTTCGTTATTTAGTTTCCTTATTATACTGTTTTATCTTTAAGAAGTAATATCAGCAACTTGCATTTTTCGTTGTTCTCTCTGTTATATGTGTGTGTATATCTGGTTCATATCTATCAGATATATTGCTGCGCCTTCCTTCAGAGACCGTAGTTGAATTAAAATTTGTTTGCAAATCGTGGCTCGCCCTCATTTTAAGCCCTAATTTCGCTAAAGCTCACCTTACAATCACACCCGCCGAAGAAAAAGACGTTCTACACATCGTCCGCACTTACGTCAATAGAAATAAATCAATTTAACTCATCAACCTCGGTACTCAGCAACTTGTCAGTACACCTCATTTTCCATCAATATTTCATGATAAACTTGTTGGTTGTGGTTGTGGTATTGTCTGTCTTCGTTCTACTAATGGTGCTAATATGTACCTTTGGAACCCAGCTGCTAACCTTTCCAAACGCATTCCCTCCCCCTCCTTTCGTTACGATGATGATGATGATCTAGGGCTTGGTTTTGATGAGATTGACAACGATTTCAAGATTCTTAGGGTTGTTTGGAGATTGAAACCGAAATTTTCACACCGAAAATACTATGCCCGAGATTGTGAAGAAATTTATTTTGAATACAAATGCATGGCGAAAGCTTGGCGATAATAAACCTACTGATCTTCCTTATAACGATAATGTTATGGACAGAGCTAAAAAACAAGGAGAAAAGAGGAGTACCCTGTCCTCCGACGACCGTAATTGAAGGTAACGCGTCCCAGATAACAGGCAACGAGCTTTCTTCACAGTAATCACCATGAGCACTACTAGTTCTTTGTAATTCACATCCAATAAAAAATAAAAACACAACAAAAAAACTAAAACAAATGTGTAAAAATAAAAATAAAAGAAAAAGAGATACAATCAGTTATTTATATAACTGAAAACAACAACAAATCTGTTAAAAAGCTAAAATTGAAATTTAAAAACCACTTACTAATTCGAGCGGCATAAGGATAAATAACAACATAGATATGCCGATTGGAACTTCATCTGCACCTAGTTAACACAAATCGAACGATTTATTGAAAACAAGAGTTAGGGTTCATGTAATTGAAAGACATAATTCAAATTAGGGATCTTAATTGTGAGTTCTTGGTTTCAATTTGGAAAGTTAGGTTTTGAATTTAGGCTTCTGCGTTGAGAGTTCAGAAAGATTGGTGGAGAGGGGAAGTAAGAGTGATGGGGAGAGAGGGAGATGTTCTTCCGTCAGAGAGAGTTGTGATAGCATTGATTTTTGATTTTTGATTTTGTGTTTTTTTTAAATGTATATTTGAGGATAAAGTTAAAAGAGGGGGAAGAGTTGAAAATAATCTAAGGCAAAACGGGGGAAATTTAAGAGGGAATGAAATTTTGGCTAGGGGAATGGGGAAGGCGCGCTGCTGAATTTTTTTAACAAACATTTAACATCGGTTCTTCTAATAAACTGATGTTTATAAGCACAAAAGACATCGCTTGCTCAAAACCGATGTCTAAAATACTTTTTACATCGGTGAAATAAGCAACCGATGTAAAAGAGGCGATGTCTATTCTACTTTTTCTAGTAGTGGATGTCCGGCCTGGTATGCACTAGATACCGCAGTCCTCCCACGATACTCCTAAACTCTGTTACATTGACAGTTCTTCCCCCCTCATCTTTTGTCAATCGTTCTTTTGGATCCATTGGAAACTTGCAAGGATTACATTGAGACATGCCAGCTTGTTCGAGCACCTTTTTGGCGTAGCCCGATTGTTTCAGTTCCACAAAACCATTTCCTTGATTTACTTCAATTCCCAAATAGTAATTTAGCCTTTCCATGTCACTCATTTCAAAAATGTTGCTCATCTGCTCCTTAAAGGTACTGATAAGATGCATATCAGTTCCCGTAATCAGCAGATCGTCTACGTATACACCAACTAATATTGATTCTTTTCCCTCCCGTTTGACATATACGGCGTGTTCATAAGGACATCTCACGAAACCCAGACTTTCAAGACATTTGTTAAGCTTCGAGTACCAAGCTCGTGGAGCATGTCTAAGACCATACAAAGCTTTGAGCAGCATATACACTCGCTTTTCTTCACCCTTCTTGACAAACCCCTCCGGTTGTGTCACGTATACTTCCTCGCCAATTTCCCCATTTAAGAAAGCCGTCTTAACGTCAAGATGATGTACTTCCCAGGAGTTCTTTGCAGCCAAAGCCAGAAGTAAACGAACAGTTTCTAAGCGTGTAACCGGTGCAAAAATCTCGTCAAAATCAACTCCCTTTTCTTGCACATAACCTTTAGCAACTAACCTCGCCTTATGCTTCACAATGTTCCCGTTTGCATCCTTTTTCAACTTGAATATCCACTTTAATCCAATTTCTTTCTTTCCAGGTGGTAAGTCAGTGAGTTCCCAAGTCCCATTTTTATTGATCGAATCCATTTCATTTTGCATAGCTATCCTCCAGGTCATTTCTTTTACAGCATGCACATATGAACTTGGTTCGTCAATTCCCATAAGTAGAACCTCATCCTCAATTTCAATTTCTTCTGTGTCTTGATAAATAGCTTCAAGAGTCCTGAATTTTCTGGGAGTAGTACTGTCATCGTACGTGTCTCTGTCAACACTAGAGTTTGAATTCTGCGACTGGGGAGTTCTGACTTCGGTTTCATCTTCATCCGTAGCACCAGAATTGGTCTCTTCATCCGTAGCACCAGAATTCTCATGTCTGGGGCTTTCGGCGTCGACATAATCACCTGTTGGTACTTCTGGCACATTAAAAAAATAACCATGGTTGTTTTCTGGCTCTCCAAAATTATTCCAGTCCCAAGCTCTTTCTTCTTCGAACACCACATCACAGCTGACATATAACTTCTTTTCCTTAGGATCGAATAGACGATAAGCTTTAGTACCGGGTTCTTTCCCAAGATTTACCACCAATAAGCTTCTATCATCGAGTTTCTTTACCTTGTCACTAGGGACTTTCATATGAACGACACATCCGAAAACTCTGATATGTTGGATGTCCGGTTTATGCCCATTCCAAACTTCATGAGGTGTTTGCCCAGACAATGCTCGATTGGGCAGTCTATTTAGAACATAAACAGAATGCCTTATTGCCTCAGCCCACATCACTGGTGGCATCTTCATTTGCTTCAAAAAACTCCTACCCATCTCCACTACGGTGCAATTTCTCCTTTCAACTACGCCGTTCTGTTGAGGTGCATATGGTGTCGTAAAATGTCTGTTAATGCCCTGATTCTCACAGTATGAGATGAACTCTTTTGACATGAATTCCCCTCCTCTATTAGTCCTGAACGTTCCAATTTTTTCTCTCTTTTCCTTTTCAACTTTCACTTGGAATTTCTTGAAAACCTCGAAAGCATCACTCTTGTTTCTTAACATGTACACCCACATAAGTCGAGTGTAGTCATCAAATAGCAGAAAAATATAACGATTCACAACCATTATGGAGGGTGTGATAGGCTCACACAAGTCTCCATGAATTAGTTCTAATGCATGAGCAGCTTTGAAATTCGACGGAGATGGGAAAGATTTTCTTACTTGTTTAGCCATCAAACATCCGTTGCATACCTTCTTTGGTTGAATGACGTTGGGCATTCCTTTTACCATCTTGTCTTTTGACATTAACTCCATGGCCTGAAAGTTTACATGCCCCAAACGCAAGTTCCAAAGCCACAATACTTCTTCAGATTTTGAAAGCATACAAACATCGTCACATATTTCAATATCAATTTTGTAAAGTCTGTTATTCGATCTGGGCACCTTCATCAGCAACTTCTCATGACTGTCATACACTCGAAGTAAATTTCCACTAATCTCAACCCTGTTACCACTTTCGGAAAGCTGACCCAAACTGATTATATTGTTGCACAAAGTCGGTATGTAATAAACGTCGTGGAGAGTCCTTTCTTCCCCGTTTTTGCACCTGAATTTTATTGACCCATTTCCTTCGATTTTGATTGTTGACCCATCTCCAAATCTTACATTTCCATTTACTTCTTTATTCATAAAATTGAATTTTGACTTGTCTCCCGTCATGAGATTGCTCGCGCCATTATCCAAGTACCAAGTATTCGACTCTCTCATCCCTTCTTGTTTCGTTGTCACCTCTGCTTTGTTCAACACGTCCTGGTCTTTTTCTTTCCTTTCGAACTTTGCCAATAAAAGGGCAGGTTCATCGTCCTCAAATTTTGCAATATTCACTTCTTGTTTAAATTCTCTGGCTCGATGTGGTTTTCTACATTCAGCCGCGTAGTGCCCCAATATGCCACAGTTGAAACACCTTACCTGACTTTTGTCTCTAATCCCTCGTCCCTTTTGTCCTGAAGTTCCAGGTGAGAAACCTTTGTTCGACCTCTTCATCCATTCTTCACGTGTGAGCAGTAGTTTTTCACCTTCGTAGTCTCTTTTCCTCCACTCTTCCTCCGTTAACATCAATTGCATGTCATTTATGGTAACTGACCCCTTTAATCTTTCTTCATGAGCTTTCAGTGCCCCAATCGCCTCCTCTATTGACATAGTGTCCAGGTTCCCAAATTGTTCCAGGGTAGAAACAATCTGAAGGAACTTTGGAGGTACAACACGCAAGAGTTTTTTTTACCACGTATGACTCTGCCACTGTTTCTCCAAGAGCTCGTATGTTTGACACAACGCCATTGATTTTCATGTGAAAATCATCCAGATGATCTGTGTCCCTCATGCTTAGAGTCTCAAATTCCGCTTTCAATGTTTGAACTTTCGCCTGTTTCACTTTATCTGCACCTTGACTCATGGTTTTGATCGCCTCCCAAGCGTCTTTAGCCGTCAATTTATCCGCTATTGACAACAAGTAATCCTCAGGAATGCCCTGATAAATCATAGCCAATGCGATCCTGTCTGTCTTCTTCTCAACAGGCGCCTTAGGATCATTATTCTCGATAGCCTCCCACACTCCGTGTGCCTGCATAATTACTCGCATTTTCATAGACCACGCCGTATAGTTTCCCTTTGTCAGAACAGGGTAACTAAGGCCAACTGAACCATTGAGTTTTTCCATCCCAGTCTTTGACAATCTCTCGATCTCTTGCCTATGCTCTGAAACCAAATATAGTTATATTATTATAGATTATGGTAACTTGTACTGGTATGAAACTGAACAAACAAAGGCAAGTATAATGTGTCAAAAGACTTGATTAACTCAAAAACTGAATACAAAGATAAATAGAAACAGATACTGAAAGTACCAGCTAGAAAATAGGACAATATCCCATGATCTGCAAAACAAACTCCTACATAAACTCTACCACTAAACTTATTCTTTCAACTCCTACAATCACTCTACGGCTAGCTGACCACATCAACTTAAAAGAAATAACAGTAACCATGTTCGAAATTATTACCAACAATTATACATTACACTTTATGTAAATTAAAATATTAGTTCTAAAGAAATAAAAAAATCATAAAATGCATGTTAATGAGGCATATATATATTGTGAATGCGTGTAGTATTAACAAATGACTTGAAAATGAGAGAAAACATTACTTTTACGAAGAAGTGATAAGCAAGTGATTTTGTTAAGTTTTTCGATAATAGTAAGGATCATTTTTTAATTTAATTTCTATATTTTTTTGTTTCTTTTTGTTCATTGATTTGTGAAATTAAAAATACTTTTGCAAATCACACTTATTTTGTATCTTAAAATCATTCAAATATCAATGGATAATTGATTACAAGAGCCAATATCTATATTGGAATTACATATTTAGATAATTTCATAGAAAAATTATATATTTATAAAATATTTATATAAAAGATTAATAAAGTAATTATCTATTTACGTAAGAAATTATATAATATAAGAAGTTTTTTATCCCTCCTAAACAAAAAGACATCCCTGTAGAGGGATATGTATATACTATATTAGAAGTACTAAAAGATGTTTATAATAATTCATTCTTTAAAATTTACTAGTTTAGAATCCGTGCTATGCACCGTGTAGCACGGTGGTCTTTATGGTTTATAGCTTTTAATTTATTTTACCTCAATTATATATGTATATATAGTCTGCATGAATATTATTTATTACTTTGGGTGTAACATCAATTAGATGACTCATTACGGCCAAATGACTCAAAGTAGACATTGGTTACAAATTGACTCATAGAATCATCAATATTAATGTTAAACTTTAACCGGGCCATTAGTGGGTGGTGTTTGTGAAGAAAAGTATACACATTATGCAAGTCCTGGTTTCAGATTATATATAGGATATGTGTTTTGCAAATGTAAAACGATGAGAAACACAAGGTATTCAAGTTGATCTGTATTCTCGGCAAAAAGAGTACAAGGACAGATTAAATAATATTATGACAAGAGAACACCACTTCTCTAAGCTAAAATAAGAATTAAGTACTGAAATGAATCCTAAATAAACCCGATTACTCCACATAGGCCGAAACTATTCAAACACTTCCTACAAAATCTCATGAACATTATAAACCATAACAAACCGGGTAAACCACATTCATAGGACTCAGACAAGACTTAAACATAATAGAAGTTTGATAAATCCAACATATACCCCCTTAATCTAAACTTATTTTTTCAGGTTCTTCACACCAAGAAACTGACGCATTCGCTCAAACTTGACAATTGACAATGCTTCTGTGAGCACATGTGCGCGTTGCTCTTTAATTGGTACGTCCTTATATAATTTCGCCTCGCTCCACGCATTCCCTTATAAAGTGAGAACGTATATTGATATGCTTAGAGCTCCCATGGAAACAGGATTTTTGCTAAGTCTATACCTGATTTGTTGTCGATACAACACCACTGGTCCAATATAACTATCAGTAACTTCACCTGGCAATTTTCTTAACCATATATATTGGTAAGCACTACTGTAGCTTCAAACGAGTATAGCGCAACACATTCTGTTTCTGCAGACCCCAAATTATCACCACCATATTCAAGTAGTATTATCCCACTAGTGC